>NC_081406.1:285937042-286237042 GCF_030272615.1 Cryptomeria japonica | reverse complement strand
GTGTGTGGATAGACTGAAGGAAGCTAGAAGGAACTGTACTCCTCGAAACATGTGATGTTCTCAGTTCCACACCCATCACTAGATGTAGGATTTGCCTTAGCCATAGATAGGAGCTGATTTATTATGGATGGAAAGGGAGGTGAAAAGGGAGATTTATTATGAATGGCTAACCAATCTCGGGTAGATCAATAACAAGCCATGATGGGAATGGGTAAGTTTATTATGAACGAATAGGTTGTGAGTGTGTGCAAAGTGAAAGGATGAAAGTGAATGCTGAAGGAGGGAGGAGCAATGTCTCTACGCATGGCGCTAGTGACCCAGTTTTCACCATGGTACTTGCCAAACATGCCACCGAAGTGGTTTTCATTGTTGGATGAAATGTTTTTCTTTACTTTTTTCAATTTTTCAATGTTTTTTGTGTCACAAGGCGCCTGTTTGCCAGGTTTTCACCAAGTAATGATTTTTTTTGTTTTATAATTTTTTTTGTATTTTTGAATTTTTTTGATATTTTTTTGTATTTTTAAAATTTTTGATTTTTTTGTATTTTTGAAATTTTTAATTTTTTTTGTATTTTTGAAATTTTTGATTTTTTTGTATTTTTGAAATTTTTTTATTTTTTTGTATGTTTGAATTAGGATATTCCAAAGAGCTATGTGTAGAACCTGCAAAGGTGCATGTTGTTGATAGGATCCTCCAAAGGTTCACCTTCTGTAGTTGAGAGCTGATATGCCCCAGATCCATATGCTGTTGTAATGATGTAAGGACCAAGCCAATTTGGTTCGAACTTGTCCTTCTTCTCTCTATCTTGCTGATTTTGGGGATTTTCTCTGAGAACTAAGTCCCCTACCTCAAATGTGTGAGGCTTGACTTTGTGATTGTAACTGCATTGTTCCTTGACTGAATGATGTGTAGCTCGAGTGACTGTCTTCCTTGATAAAGGATCTGAGATAGAACTACTAATGTGTGGACTACGTAGGCCCATATGCGTGTCACCTAAAGAAGTTTGGGCATCCCTGACAACAAAGTCCTTTGAGGAAGCTCCATTAAAGGTCCATGATGTATTGCCAGAAGGGAAGCGATGTGCGGAATAAGTGGATGAGTGATGAAGGCTTATGATTGTGAAAAGAAGTGAAAGTAGGATAGCATGATGGAGACTTAGGATCAACAAGTATGCTTTTTGACTTGAAATTTTAGAACTTTTGCCCCCAGTTGTTTTGATATTAGGAGAGATCAACTCTTGTTTTTTTTCTTTCATAGGATTTTTATCCTTGACCTTGATTTTTGCTGAGTCCAATAGCTTTTGATTTTGATTTGGATTGAAGGACTTTTCTTTGGTTTTGACTTTTAGTTTTTTCTTTTCAATGCTTGATTTTTCATCCCCAATGAGTAAGGACTTTTGTAATTCTTGTTGATCCAAGTCTGGGAGAGGATTGAAAATGGAATGAGTGGATGATATGGTAAGGCTATGTGAGTTCTCAAGAGGGCTGGTGATACACTCAATAGATTCTTCGTTGGAACCACTCTTAGGACTATTGATATCAAGAGGTGCTTGCACCACTAGAGGAGATTTGCATTCAGACTTAGTAGCCACAACACTAGGTGGTTCACACCCAATTCCTTGGCATTGCAAATTATTTGTAGATTGTTCTTGTTGACTGAATGTCTTAGGAGATAGTGGGAATTGATCAACATGGAAGATATATTCACCACATCCCATGTCTTTAAAATTGAACCTTTCTTTGATATCTTCTTGTTTTGATGTAGAAGCTTTCAATGATTCTAGATCCACATATGCTGAAGATGGAACAACTTCTCAATTGACAGGTATTGTTATTTCTAATCGAGGTCACAGATTATTGCAATATATGAATGGATTAGGATCAGCTTTGATGGTCACTTCAACTCCATTGTGTGGAAACTTGATACATCAATGATATGTAGATGGTATTGCGCTCATCTCATTAATCCATGGATGTCCTAGCAATATGTTGTATGTGAGATCAAGGTCTAGGACTTGACAAACCACATCTTTTGTAACTAGCCCAACTCTGAGAGGTAAGGTGACTGTGCCTTTGGATGAACGCTCTTCATCATCATACGCCTTGATGGTAATTTTGTTTGCAGCATTCACAGCTTTGTCTGAATATCCCAATTGTTTAATAGTGCTCAATGTACAAATGTTTAGACCTACTCCTCCATCTATCAAGACTCATTTGATTCTATGTTTGTGTATGAAGGCTTCAATGTGTAAAGGTGCATTATGTGGTTGACTTACGGAGGTGTCACCAGCTTCTGTGAATGTAAGGGAGTGTGGAATGGAAAGGTATCCCTCCATGGCCTGAAACTGGTCCACGTTCAGATCAGTAGGAACAATAGTTTCTCTCAAGATTTTGTCAAGAATGGATTTATGTGCAGGGGATATGCGTAGGAGCTCAAGAATGGAGATGAGCATGCGTGTCTTCCCTAGTTGTTCTACAAGGTCATATTAGGTTTGGTTGATGAGGAAGTAGTGTTTTTAGTTGGAGCACCTTACAAAGTGAATTTACCTTGGTGGGTTGTAACATGACATTCAGAGGTAGGTTCGAAAGAAGATCCAGCACCTTTTAAAACAATCTTGGGTCTTTGGGTAGAATTCTTTGGGGTTTCGTCCTTGATGATAATGGTAGAGACATAATTGTCCATCAAGATGTGATTGATGGTTGAATCATAGTTATAAGATGCTCTGGTATAGTTGGTTTGGTCATCTGTGGCTTTAGCTTTTCCCTTGTCATGCTTTGGGAATGGTTCCTTAAACATCTCGTGTTCTTGATTGGATGAGTGTCCCTCAATCTCAATGTCACCTCTATCAATGAGATCTTGTATGATGTTCTTTAGTCGATGACAATTTCCTGTCTTATGACCCTTGCTCTGATGAAATTCACAATACCCATCATCATTCCACCAATTTGGTTTAACCTTTGGTTCATATGGAGGAAAATTTGGAATAGTGATTACCTTGTTTGCCACTAGCTTTTTGAAAACTAACTCAAGTGGTTCTCCCAATGTAGTGTACTTCCTTCGTGATTTAGAAGTTGTTTGAGTATTCACCTGATTGTTTGTAAAGCTTGATCCAGAAAAAATGAATTTGGGTCGCACTGTATTCGCATCCACCACACCATCATTGACTGTGTTCTTTTTTTATTCCATAATCTTGGCTTGTCTTTTCCTTTAAAGTCATCTTTGTTTTCCTTGAATATCTTAATGACTCCTTGTTCAATTAGGACCGTTTCTGTTGCTAAGCCTTTTTCAATGATGCCCTTGAAGGTGGACAAGCAAGCTTTCCTTAGATCATAGCCAATGTCTTTGTTAACATTCTGGGTGAACATCTCCACCATTTGTTTTTGTGGAATTTCACAAGAGCATCTGCTAGCTAGATTTCTCCATGTTTGTAAAAATGATGCAAAAGACTCTCCCTCTTTTTTCTTGGTGTTGCACAAAGTAGTGACTGATATGTCCGTCTCTATATTGTAGGAGAAATGTTGAATAAATGCCTCTACTAAGTCACCCCATGACTTAATACCAGGTGGAAGTTGGGAGAACCATTCCATAGCTTGATCACCTAGGCTTTGTGGGAATAATCTCATCAAATATGTCTCTTCTGAAGCTACCTCAATGCAAGCTATGAGAAACTATCTTATGTGTGCCTTAGGATCCCCTTTTCCTCTATACTTATCAAACTTAGGTGTCACAAAGTATGTAAGAAAAGGAGGCATTGGAATGCTCTTGTCAAATGGATAGGGACATATGTCTCTCATTGTGTATGTTGGCTTTGGTGTATTTATGTCCTCCATTTTCTTTTGTAAGTCCCTTATTTGTTGCTCTAAATTGTTCTTAGGTGGAGATTGACTTCTTGGACCATACCCCATGCTTGAGGCACCAATTGGAGGAGAAGCATGTTTCATATATGGATGATATTGATCATACACATGTTCATATGGAGGAGGTCTATAGTGATGCTGCATATATGGACCACTTGGTATAGATTCATGTTGAGGAACGAAATATCTATTTTGTCCATGTATACTATACTCTATAGGCATGTCATGTTCTAATGTGTTGCCCCCAAATTTGACATGGGGTTTCCTTGTGTCCAAATTTTGAGCATGCCTTTGAATATCCAATTGCTTTGGTGGTTGATCTATAGCATTGATATGTGATTGAGCATATTTCTCTGCATAAGACTTCCATAATGGTCTGTGAAGGTGAGTATCATATGCTTGACCATGTGTGTATGAGACCTCTGGTTTTTGAAACAAAGATGATGGTGATTCAGGTACCATATGTGGTCCTCTATTGCCTCCACTATTAGGCCTCCTTTGATCCATGTTGGAGTGAGGTTGTTGCAAGGTTGATTTTCCATTATTTGAGACATGTCAAAATCATGAGGGATCTTGGCTCCACTTTGTGCCATTATTTGTAAGAAGTATTGTCTATCCCTCCTCATTATTTCCTCAATCAATTGATTGAAGTGGGGGTCCATAATGGATTCTTCCACATCTATTGAATGTATGGAAAAGTTGTCCAGATTGTCATTGTGTGTATCATTGTTGTTTGTAGTGTCCATGTTCTCAACATTTGGAATGTTTCTATAGGCATCCATGTCAGGTAATGTAGTATGATCAGAATTAAAAAAGACATCATTGTCATACTCATAGATACTCATGTTTGCAGACTCTTGAGCCTCTTTAGTTTCTCTCCTAGATTTTTGAAGACGGGTTTCAACCATGAACTAGGTATTGACCAAGATCTATGAGACTAGATGAAAATGGAAAAAGTATGGAAGACCAAGAGTTGGATGGAACGTAAATGAATCTGAGGTGTACTTGCAATGTCCAAAGTTTAAGACCAAGTATGTATGTAGTAGAGTAGGTGTGACTTCCAAAAAGAGGATAGTTTCTCTTGATGAGGTAAGTTGACCTTGACTCTAAGTAAAACCAAATGAGACCCAAATGTGATAGACCTTGATGAGGGACCACTTAGCAAAGTGTTGTTGTATGTAGTGTGTTGATAAAGTATGATGAGGACAAGCAAGTGACCTTTTGACTCAAGTTTAGACAAATGTGAATGTAATGTAAGATGTGAAGCAATGATGGACTTTGTGAGACCCAAAGATAGGTTGAATGCTAGATGAAAACATGGAGAAATAGCCTAGGAAGCTCAAGAATTCTGAAACTGATTGCTCTTGTTTGTTGGACTGTAAAATTTTTCCAATTTGTGAAGTTGTTGGTTGTGACCAAATCTGAATGTTTGACTATTTTTCATGACAAGAGGACACAATGTTGATGAGGACTCAATGTTTGCAAGTGTTTAGACTCAAAATGACTCCAAGAAAAGTGTGTTGTTTGATGTAAAAATGTTTTGCATACACTTGAAGACACAAAAGACACAATGTTTTGCTGTTTGGTCTTGAATGTTTTGAATGTTTAAAATAAGTCAACCACAATTCTTATGGCTGGCCAAGACAATAGTTGTTGATCCCACATGAGATTTTACCCCTGAGGCTACGCTATTCAGAGCGGATACTTAGATGCTTGACCTCACTGGCTCCACCCTTGGCACTCACTTCTCATGTCAGCCAAGCATCAGTCCCCATGAAAACTCCTCGTGGAAAACTTTGTATCTCTACTAAGAACCGTATGTGTGTGGGCTGCTACCAGAGGTTTGACCTCTTGCCTCAACAACTAGAAGGATTTTGGCTTCTAAAACAAAAATGTGCTAGTAAGGGCATCCACTCGTGTGGCCATACATGCGACACTTTCAGCTTTGTAAATACAGAAGGCTCCCAGCCGGTAGGGGTTATGCCCTACAACTGATCAAATAAATTTGATCAAACGGGTTTATGGGGAGACATAGTGTCGGTATGAACTAATCAGCACACGTTATTCATAGTTTTCACCATGAATACGGTTATTTATAGTGGTTTGGAAGAAGATGGCTTTTCTTTTGCTACCACTTGGGTCGTTCTCTTCTCACTAGTGGTCCTAATGACCACACGGGAAGACAGGCCCTCTAAAGATTAAACAAAAAGAGCATATTGCTCAAGACATAAAAGACAATGATTCAATTTTAGTGCACCAATTGAAGTGTTTGTTAGTCTATGAAAACAAGGCACACAATAAAAATCCAAAAACCCTTGCCAAGGACCTACAACAAAGATTTATTAGTAGTTTGGATTGTTTCAAATGATCACCCCTTCTTGCAAGCACACAAGTTAGGTAAATTTTAGATCCAAAAGACTTTGTGAAATAGGGGCCTTCAACAATGCGTTTTGTTGACCAATTCAAAGATTTGATTCATCATAAAAAAATATTACCTGTAAAATTTCAAGAGATTTCAAGAAATGTAAGAAAATCCAAAAACTTTACTAATTTGCTCCAAAAATTAATTTTTTATGAAATATCATAAAAAATTCATATAAAATTCAAAATTGATCCAAAAAATCTGAAATTTTTGCTTGAGAGTCGTAATGGTCTTCCAAACCTACATAAAAAAATTTGTGCAACAAATCTAAGCAGTTTGTGACATATGAGTAAAATAATGCAAAACCCTAATCTTCAAAGATCTGATTTTTGCGCAATGATTTTTCATCAAATTTAAAATAAAAAAGAACATATCCTGTGTATAATTTTGAGATATTTCCAAAAATGTAAGAAAATCCAAAAAATTCACTAATTTGGTCTCAAAATTAATTTTTTATGAAAAATCATAAAAAAATCATATAAATTGAACAGGTAATCCAAAAAATCTGTAATTTTTACTGAATCCTTCTAATACTTTTCTTGACCTGTACAAAAAATTTCATGCCAAAATTCAAAGCGTTTTGTGAGACCTGATCAAAATAAGGAAAAACCCTAATTTTTAAAGATCCGATTTTTATGGAAATATTTTGCATCAAAATTAAAATCACAAAGAACAGATCCTATGTATAATTCTGAGTGATTTCCAAAAATGTAAGAAAATCTAAAAAATTCTCTTATTTGCTCTCAAAATTAATTTTTTATGAAAATCATAAAAAATTCATAGAAAATGAAAATGTGCTCCAAAAATTCTAAATTTTGTATTGAGAGCTCCTGATACTTTCTTCAACCTGAAAAAGACATTTGGTGCAAAATTTCCTAGCCGTTTGTGAGATATGATCAAATCTCTCCAAGATCTTGATTTTGTGTCCAAAACCCTAGCTGCACAAGGTTATTCTCCAAATTGTTTTACAAAACAACAATATAGGGTTAGAAAAATCTGCAAAAAACATAGATCTAACAAAAATCCATGTCCCACCGGGCGTGCCAAAATGTATATGGTGAAAATGGATAACAATAATAATGATATTGAAAGGCTAAATGAATTCAACCAAAAAACCCTAGCCTAACAACAACAAAGACCGACCATAACATATGAAGATTACCTAAGACACTGCAAATCAAATGAAATCACAAAGATTATATGATCACATGTCCAATAGGGTTTGGATCTCCATTCTTCCTATCTCCATTGATCTTGCTTGATATATTTGCTCTCAGATTTTATGTGCACAAGAGCTCAACAAAGAACGGAAATGTGGTTGCAAGTAGGATCACATATGCTCAAAAGCGTAGTGTAGTCAATTGATCAAGTAGTTAGGTCATTAGGGTTTGATAATGAAGGAACCATCCCCTTATATAGAAGACACTATATGAAATGGATGGATAAGATTGAGAGGTGTAAAAGGAGGTCGGCTATGATTAGAGGGTAAGTAAAAGAAATAATAAAATAATGAAAGAGGTAGGTAGTGTATGAATTAAGAGATGAATGACATGTGTCATTGGTAAAAAAGGTTAATGAATTAATTAAATAAATAAAGATTTATATAATTAATAGAAGAAGTGGGATCAATTAAATAAATAAGATATTTATTTAATTTAGAAAAAGGATAATTTAAATAAATAAATGTATTTATTTAAATGAGAAATAAGGCTAGAAGAGGATAAATGAATTAATTAAATAAATAAAGATTTATTTAATTAATAGAAGAATTAAGCTTAGATAATTAAATAAATAAAATGTTTATTTAATTAGACAGGACAATTTTGGGTGTCTATAGTCATAACTCGGTTGCAACTCGGTAAATACTAAACTTTACTCAGTAGACATTCTGCCTTCATTAACCGATATCGATAACCTTAGGGTTTACCGAATAGGTTCCTTAGGGTTTACCGACTAGGTTCTTTGCTCGGTGACATAGTATAGTATTAACCTTACAATTAACAACATATGTAGGATATCAAAACTATCTAAACATCATGATCTCATCATTGTCTAACTCGGTAATAGTTGCCGATTGAATAACTTATTTCTCCCCTTATTCATCACATTCTTTCTATGTCACTTACCGACCACTTAATTCTCTTCAAATCAATCTCGTCAAGATATGGAAACATCATACTGAATCAGGAAATTGATTTCTTGACATCAATGACAAAATAATGTTATAAAGACAGTTATCATCCTTCTTCAGTTATATCAATAATCTCCAACAACCTTCTCAATATCCTTAATGACTATCAACAATCTTTCTTTCTACTAAAAATACCAATAATCTCCCCCTTTGGCATTGATGGCAAAACCAACAATTAAATGGTAATACCAACAAGATATTCAAATTGATTCGGGTTCAGATTGCTGTTAGACTTCTCCTATTATCCTTGAGCTATAGACTTCTTCTGAAAGTCGTCTCCCCTGTCATTAGTCTTTTGTTATCTTCTTCATTTAGGATTTTCAGCATTTAGTATTCTCCCCCTTTGACAACAATGCCAAAAAGTAAAAGAACTAAATCATGATTTCTTCCTCTGCGAAGTGATTTGCCTTGCTGTGTATCATCTCAGTCTCGGTTAGAGCAACTTGTCTGTATTCATTATTTCCTAGACAACTTTAGGTGACCTCCTAAAGTGTAAATCAACATCAATCCATACATAATATTCTGTAGATTCATCGAATTGATGCTTTCATCGAACTCGATCAATGAGTAGAAGATAGGGGTAGGACCCCTAACTTGCTTTTGAGATACTCAAAAGTGTCCGTTGGCAGTGGCTTTGTGAAGATATCTGCTAATTGCTCCTTTGAACTGATATATTCCAGCACAACTTTCTTCTCTTGGACTTCTTCTCTGAGATAATGATACTTTATAGATATATGCTTTGTCTTAGAGTGCATTACCAGGTTCTTTGAAATGTTAATGACACTAGTATTATCACAGAATATAGTTACTGGCTCGGTAACTTTTTCCTTTATACCTTCTAATAGTTGTTTGATCCATGCTATGTTTGTGCAATTCAATACTGCAACAACATATTCATCTTCTGTTGTTGATTGTGAAATTCATCCTTGTTTCTTGCTAAGCCAACTTATTAGTCATTCTCCTAAAAAGGAAGCTCCACCACTTAATCTTTTCTTGTCATCAATTTTGCCTACCCAATCAGCATCAGTATAAATTTTTAAATCAAAATCATTTCTCTTTTCATATACTAAGCCATAATCTTCAGTGCCTCTTAGGTATCTAAAAATTCTCTTGATTGTAGTCATATGGGTTTCCTTGGGATCTGCAGAGAATCTTGCAACAATACCTACTGCATGTGCTATATCTAGTCTACTATGCACAACATATTGCAACTTTCCAATCATACATCGGTAAAGTGTCTCATCAACAGATGCAGATTCATCATTCTTTGATAATTTATAGTTAGCAATCATAGGAGTACTTACTGGTTTAGAATCCTCCATTCCAAATTTCTTCAAGATTTCCTTTATGTACTTGGATTGAGTAATAAAAATCTCATCTTTCATTTCCAGTATCTGTAAACCTATTAAATATTTTATCTCACTGATTAATGACATCTCAAATTCTTTGCTCATTTCATTTCCAAAGTTCTTGCATAAGGAGTCATTACCACAAAAAATAATATCATCAAAAAATATGGTTGAGATCAGTATTCCATTGTTCTCATCATTCTTCATATACATGTTGTTGTTTTCACTAGTCCTTATAAAACCAATTTTGATCAAATAAGAGTGCAATCTCTCATACCACACTCTAGGTGCTTGCTTCAGACCATATAAAGATTTGTTTAATTTACATACCTGATCTTTATTCTTGTCATCAACAAATCCTTCAGGTTGTTGAATTTAAACTTCTTCTTCTAGTATACCATTAAAAAATGCAAATTTAACATCCATTTGATATAACTTGAAATTTTTGAAAGCAACATATGCCAACAATGTTCTTACTCCCTCAAGTCTAGCCATAGGTGCAAAGGTCTCATCATAATCTATTCCTTCTTCTTAAGCATAACCTTTGCAAACTAGTCTTGCTTTGTTGCGAATGACCTCACCTTTTTCATTTAACTTGTTTCTGAAAATCCACTTAGTACCGATTACATTTTTGTCTTTCGGTCTTGGGATCAGTGTCCATGTGTCATTCTTCTTGATTTGATCAATCTCTTCTATCATAGCATTTACCCAATCTTCACTATTAAATGCCTCTTTTATTATTCTCAGTTCAAATTCATAAATCGAACATGTGTTATGTCTTAGTTTGTTGCTTGTCATCACTGGATAATCGTTGTCTCCTATAATCTGATTTGATGCATGATGTCTTCTGACGTATTTGGCTAATATAGGCTCGATAGGTTCTATATGATCTTCTTCATCACTCGGTAACTGGACATTATCTTCATTTTCTTCTCTCGACTATCCCATTTTGCTGAGGTGTTCTCGGTGCAGACACTTGCCTTTTTATACCATGATCATTGCAGAATAAGTTAAATTCATTAGAAGTGAACTCTCCTCCTCTATCAGATCTAAGACATTTCAATTGTCTTCTTGTTTCATTTTCAACTCTTGCCTTGTACCATTTGAACACTTTAAAAGCTTCTGATTTTTATTTTAAAAACATGACTAACATCATCCTTGAGTAATCATCCACAAATAATATGAAATACTTATCACCATAATAACTCTGAACTTTCATAGGACCAGAAAGATCAAAATGTACTAGATCTAAAATTCCTTTAGAAGTGTAGGACTTACCTGTAAAACTTGATCTTGTCATCTTACCCATCTGGCATCCTCAGCACATAGCAATCTCAGGTTTTCCTAGACTCGGTAGACCTCTTACTCGGTGCTTCTTACTTATTTTGATCAAATTATCAAAATTTACATGACAAAACCTTTTATGCCATAGCCAAGTATCATCTATATTTGCATAAAGACACTTGTTCTGAGTTGAGTCAAGATGAAATGTATTACCTTTTGTTTGTGTCCCGGTAGCAGCTAACTTTCCATGCTTGTCATGAACTTTGACAATTCCTTTCTGAAATTCTATTCGGTATCCTGTATTGTTTAGCTGTGCTACACTCAACAAATTGTATTTCAATCCTTCAACCTAGTATACATCACCACATTTAGCATTGTCAAGAAGTGTTATAGATCCTTTACCTTTCACCGGACATGGTGCATCATTACCAAATCTTACATAGCCTCCATCATAGTCTTCTAATTTAACAAACTTATGTTTATCACCTGTCATGTGATGTGAGCATCCACTGTCTATGATCCAAGAATCATTATTATTTATGTGAGATACTAGGGCTTTCTCTTCATACCTTTTTTCATTAGATCCATCTTTAATAGCCATATAAACAACTTCCTCAGTATCAGTTTCATCTGATTTCTCATCATTGGATTCCTCATCAGCTATTAGGCATGTCTTTCTATCTCTCCTTCTAAAGTCTCGGTGTCCATTGTATTGGTTGTCTTTTTGCCTATCTTCTCTCTATTCTCTCTTTTCACTAGATTCTCTATCAGGACAGTTAGAGGCCATATGTCCTATTTTATGACAATTGAAACATTTTAAAGGTAGCTTTCCTTTATACTTACCTTTTCCTCTCGATAACCTTCTGGCTAATAATGCTTCAAACTCTTCTTGCTTCTTGATTTCCTCATATAGTTTGTGCACTTTTTCCATGTTCTTGCGAAATCTTTCACTTGCTCCACTATGATCCTCTTTAGAGTATGTACTCATTCTATCATTGTAATGATCAGATTCACCAAGATGAAAAGAACATAATGCAGATTCTACTTTATTTACTGAAGACCCACTATTATCAAAATTACTTAGCTCAAATGCATGTAGCTTACCAATAGTAGCATCCAAAGAAATTGGCATGTTAGGTACAAACCTCAATTTATTGATTGCAGAGACTTGAATGGCATAAGCAGGTAGAAGGGTTCTCAAGAAATTACTTGTTATATCCTTCTCTTCAATAGTTCCTCCTGCTCCTTTAATTTGATTGATAGTCTCTTTTAACCTTGTACTATATTGTGTTATGTTCTCACCTTCATTCATTCTTATGGATTCAAGCTGTCCTCTTAGACTATCTACTTTTGCTCTTTGAACATGTTCATCAGTGCCATAAACATATATGAGCTTAGTCCACATTGCTTTTGCATCATTACAGCCTTCTAGATCATTAAACTCTGAGTCAGTCAATGCTGATGTTATTTCAATCATAGCTTGAATATGTTCTTGCTTTGCCTTAATCTCTTTCAAGGTCATCGGATTGGTGCTTGGTGCAATGTAATCATTCTCTAGATAATATGTTGCATATTCTCCAATTCCTGAAAAATGCAGCTTCATCCTTTTCAGCCATATGGAGAAACTTGACTTGTTCAGCTTTGGTGCATCCCTTTTATACATCTCTGGATCTTTGCCTCAAGTACCTTTAAACTTTTTCTTCTGGAGTCCAAGGCTCTGATACCAATTGATAGTTTTGATACTAATTGTAAAGTACTGATGCCAATAGCTAACAAGATGAGAGTGGGGGGGGGTGTGAATCATACAAACTTAAGCTTCCATGAAATCAACAGATTCAACCTTGGTAACACATACTTCAGCAATATAACCAAAAACTATTAAACATGCAAACTTATAAACACATAATCATCACAACACATATAACACCAGATTTAACGTGGAAACCCAAATAGGGAAAAACCACTATGGGATTTCGGACCAACTAAGAAATATACTCTTCTAGAGTATGCTTGGTTAAAAGCAATTCCTGTTAAAGATTACAAACACATTGCTAGATGTGACTCGGTTAAGGGATTTCCCTCAGATCTGTTAGGATCTTCACTTTGTTAGAAGTCACCTTGTCAAAGGATTTCAAACACTCATTTAGAATGTTACCCTGCTAGAGGGTTTACAAATAAGATTGTTAAGTCCACTTAGATAAGAGATTTCTCTATTACTTACAAAATAATAGTAATAAAAATATATCTGCAACTTCACATCTAAAATGCTAAAGCAGATTCTTATTTTCTCAAAACAATCTAGTCATAAGACTTATCTAGTCTTCTTCTAGGCTCCTTACTCTGTTATTCAAATAGGTCTTCAAGCTTTTGTGCTCGGTAATCACTATGTAGCATCCCTGTGCTTACACTTGCCTGCATACATTTTTTACCATTAATTTCTTATTTATAAACAATTCTCACTACTTAATCTCCTTGATCACATTTCCCATGATCAATCTTAGCCATCAGATCTTCAATCTTGACTAGGTTCAATGCATCTTTCGATCTGAAAACATTTTACCTTGCCTCGGGACTTGCAGTCATTTCTTGGAACTTGCACAAGGTTATTTTAGTTCAATCTGCAATGTAGATCTTCCTGTCGATCATTCATTGCCATAGATCCTTAACAAACTTCATGTGTGGCATTCCAATCATTTAGACATCTCCAGCGAATCATTGTCCTTCATTAAATAATGCTTGTATTCATTCAATTCTCTCTGTCATAACTCGGTTGCAACTCAGTAAATACTAAAATTTACTTGGTAGACATGTTGCCTTCATTAACCGATATCGATAACCTTAGGGTTTATCGACTAGGTTCCTTAGGGTTTACCGACTAGGTTCTTTGCTCGATGACATAGTATAGTATTAACCTTATAATTAACAACATATGTAGGATATCAAAATAATCTAAACATCATGATCTTGTCATTGTCTAACTCGGTAATAGTTTCCCATTAAATAATTCTCTTCAAATCAATCTCCTCAAGATATGACAACATTTTACTAAATCAGGAAATCAATTTCCTGACATCAATGACAAAATAATGTTATAAAGATAGTTATCATCCTTTTTCAGTTATATCAATAATCTCCAACAACCTTCTGAATATCCTTGATGACTATCAACAATCTTTCTTTCTACTGAAAATGCCAACACCACCTAGTAAAGGGATTTATAAGATCAGGCTTGTTAGGACCTACCCGATTCAAGGATTTTAATACTGTTGCAACTATTAGGAAACAACAGATAAATAATATGATCTTAGCACTTCTCTTCTTTCTTGTATATATTTGTGTTACCTCCAATCTTCTTCTCTCATGAAGACATCAGAATGTAGTTCAGAACACACTTGATCTCTGATAAACAACATAATAGACCTTCTACAACTTGACCTAAATAACCTTTACAATTAGGTCAGTTACATCAAGCGTGGAAAAACAATCTTCCAAAACATATTACGGATCATTACAACACGTTTTAAGATAATTACAATTGTTGAATGTTCATAACTCATCACCACACATTGATATGATAAGCTCTCAAACCCTTATCTCATTTTTTTAAGCACTTCGTTCTTTCCAAAGAAATTTTCTCCTTGATCATGCTAAAACAACACCTTATCACTTTACATGGATCTTGTCATGTCACCATCAACTTATGAATATGAAAATAATCACTACCAAACCATAAAACAACATCGGTTAAAAGATCTTGTTACTATTTCTCAAACCCTACACTAAATAACAATAGTTAATTACAAACATGACTTCTAGTTCTCCAAACATGATGTGGTTCCAGTCATTAAACTGTGTTAATATGTGTTTGACTTGGAAATATGGTCTTCAATTTGGTTGCCATTTTTATCACTATTTGAATCATTTTCTCTTCTTGAGAGGGATATTACTAAGGTTTTCATCATCTATTCATGGAACAACAAGATATTGAGAGTTCCTTTGCATGCTCGAAATGGACGACATTGTGAAACCACTACAAAGGATAAGGCAATTTTGGGTTTCTATTTTTGTCAACAAACCACTAAACTGTGTCAATTTATGGTTGATTAGGAAATATTTTAGGGTTTTTGTCTATCTTAGTGGTTACTATTTTTATCTATCTTTAGTTGCTTGGTTATTTTAGTCAAACAACCATTACACTATGTGTTTTATTTGAAACTTTGTTGGAAACAAAGGAGGATTATGGTTTGGTTGGAAATGTATTGCTAAATATGTTTGTTATTTTCATTTCTATCATGGCTGCTTGGCTTGGTCCAATTGTAGTGCATGGCCAAACCTCATAGAAATGAAGGTTATTTGTGGCTCAAGGAAAATATTTAATAGGGTTTTGTTTTTGTGTCCTGTTTTCACTTGTGAGGAACAAGAAGATAGACGAAAGTACCAACCAAGATTCATAATGTGTGTGTGTATATATGTGCACACATACATATGCATACATACATATATACCTATACATATATAAATTTGTGTTTGTATGTGTATGTGTATGTGCATATATGTATATGTATATATAGTCATACATAGATATATATAAAGTTTAAATTCTTGTTGTGTTGTATAGTTGAAATTATATATATGTGACATATTTGTATGCTATGTGGTATTTTACAAATAGAATCACTGCAATTTTAAATATAATTCCTTTTTTTATTGCACATAGATACATTTTGATTCTCATATTTTCACCTTGAAGAAATAAAAATCTTATATATACACATATAAATATATACATACATACATTCATGTATATATATACATATATATACATTTATGTATATATGTATATATGTGTATATGTATATATGTATATTATATATATATATATATATATATATATATTTCATTTGGTGTTGATTGATAGTGGGTCCTTGAATAGGATTTTTTTATATTATCATTAAGAAGTGTTCTTTAATTGTACACATCCTCTTTGTATCTTGCCTAAGGTTATGTACTTTAGTTTTGCAAGTCCATTAGGTGTTTACCTACACCTTGGTTGTATGATTATTTTTTTTAAAACATTTTTGTCCATATTATGAGTTGGATTCTCACTATTTTTAATCACTATTTGGGTTAAATTCTACAATATTTTTTAATCTTCTAAAGGAGATAGGCTATAATTTAGTTTTTGTTTACTTAGCTCATTGTTTTTCTCTTTTCAAAAATTTAACTATAGAATAAAATGAAACGTTTTAATGATATGGATTTATTTTTATTTTGAAACCAATAACAAAGACCTCTTGCAAGCACATAGTAAGGCCTTCAACACCTCTTTTAACTCATATGATCATAATCCCTATGTCATCCATTTTTCCTTATATTTTATTTTACTACAAATTTTCTAGAGAATTTGTTAAAACACATCATGACTAGGATGTAAGAAGACAAATTCTTGAAATACAAAGAAAAAATTTACAGTGATGTTTGTATAGTTAGTAGAGAGAGTGATGATTCATCTATTACAGTATTGCCCCTATTTATCTGCTAATATCCACTTGCACAAAGAAATGACAACATGGGTGATGGTAATGGTGATAAATATAGGTGTACTAATGTAGTGGGGGGGGCGGGGGGTGGGCAGGGAATATAAAAGGGTCTAACAAAGATAAAACTACTAGTAGACCATTAGTATGAAATATATTGACCTAGGTTCCTTGTTTTCTCTAGAATCCCATGTATAAACTAGAAAGAAAAGGGTTCCACCAATGACAAGGTGACTTGGACATATAAAATAAAAGGCTTGTTTCACATGAAGACTTATGATTGTGTTATTTACCTTGTGCTTTAGAACAAGTACTTCTCAAGTTTGGAATTTTTTTAAGAAATGGTGTATATGGACTATTTCATAATTTTTAGAAGCCAATTTTTAATGTTCTCACAAATATTATTCATTGTGGCCTTTTGTTAGCATCTCAAAGAGTTTGACAGGTAGATCCATTATCCCTTTCCCTATTTATAATTTTAGCGGGGGATCTTACTGAGACTATTGTAGGTCATCATCAAAACAATATTTGTAAATGTCTAAAATTACCACAAACAAATATTTGTGTCACTCATATCCTATTTGCACATGATATAGTTTTATTTGGGGAAGCATATATGATGCAAAATAAGGCCATTAAACATGTTTTCTAGAAATACTATATGACATATCAAGTCAAAAGAGTAATGCTACAAAATACAAGGTATTCTTTTTGAATTTCTCCCCTTCCATGGTTTACAAATTTTCTTGGTTCTAAAGTTGATGTTCTTCCTTTAAAATACTTGGGAATTCCTTTATTTGTGAGTAGAAACAAAAGTCTATTCGGTTCAATTATTTATTCATCAATTCAAAATAGGATAGCTTCATTGCCAAACACTTATATTTTTCTATTAGGCAGACTCCTTGTGATGAAGACTATTCTAGCTACCATTCCAAATTATATCATGTCAACGTAGCCTATTTCAAAATAAGTTTTGCCAAATCTTGAATCTAAGCTCAAATTTTATTTTTTGAAAGGTAATAAAGACCCATAGGATAAGATACACTTGTTAGGTTGTGAAAAATTTTGTACAACACAAATTAGTTGGCGAGAAGGATACTATGATATATACTAGAAGAGTGTGACATTGGGAGAAAAATTGGTCTAGAAATTATAGTCTAATAATAATAATTATAAATATGCCTACATTTTAGCGCAAAAGTATCTTTAACCTAAAGAGTTGAAGAGAGTCTTCAAGGTTCTTGACACTCCAAAAGGGTCATAGATATGGAAATTTATGATTAAATGTAGGAAATTCTTTCTGCCCTATTTGTCATAGATAATTTATGATGGATAGAAAACTCTATTTTAGGAAGACTCTTGGAATGCTCTTATGCTAGTAAGTAGATTTCAAAACATAGAAGATATGAAATATTCTTTGAAAGGTTAGTGGGGTGGAAAGGTGTGTTATTATTTTGACTTTCAAAGATAGACACACCATGGATTAATGTTCATATCTATGTTAAAAGACTTTCAAAGATAGATACACTATGGATTCAAAGGGATACACTACAAAAGGAATTAACAAAAAGTCATCTTCATTGTTGAGACTCTTAACTATTGAATGTGGATGCCTTCTTAATCAAGACAATATTATATCAGACATGGTTATAAAATTCACATGCAATAGGAAAAAGGTAGGGGCCTTTTCTTTCCCAGCCCTTAAACTAAAAATATTAACAAGTGATTGGTTAGCCTCTAAAGGAATATATCTATTCTTTAATTATGTTTCGTGCGACAAGGAAGTGGAGGAAAAATGTCTTCTACTATTGTTTTCTAATTTTTTATAGGTGTTTTTCTCATGGACTTCACAAAAACTAAATTGGTCTTCTCCCATTTAGTCATCATTACTTTTTCTTTTTAATCTTGCCCTAAATTCTTCAAAGAAGTTTTATTTATACTTCTATGGGAATTTTTTGCCTTGATTTTCATATAGAATATTTGGTGGGATAGAAGTAAAAGAATATTTTGAAAGGAATCAAGAAAGGTTGAGGAAGTAATATACAACATATAAATTTCAATTTTTGAAGTAGAAAGAGCTTATACTAGTCACGATAAAAGATTGGATTCTTTATTTACAACCGGGGATGATTATATTTTTAATATTTGGAAAAATATAAAGCTTCCTTTTAATAGGAATCTCATTAGTGATGGGGGAATCAAGTTGAATGGAACCTCTAAAGGTAACCCAAGGGTATGAGAGGTGGGTTTTGTACTTTAAAATTATGATTAAATTTAAGAATCTCTTCAATGAAGGTGATTCGAGGAGCATCATTTTGATGGCATTTCACACTCATTGGATTCATTTTATTGTCATTGACCGAAATAAGATTTGATGGGAGTCATATACTGGCATTAGGAGGCATTCATCGGCAGACACTGACATTGGAGCATCCAGGTTTACCTCGGCACTGGTACCAACACCGACACCGCCATCCAAAAATTCAGGGAAGTTGACATCAAGGAAGATTTATTTAGAAATAATTTTATAATTATTTTATAAGGGCAACATTGTATATCTTTTTATATTGTAAGCCTACATAATGCATATTGTTTGTAATGGGTATATATGTTAGTGTGTTAGGTCACTATGAGATGTAGATTTTTATGACAAGACAGAACTTGTGAATGAGGATTGTGGAATGCGAATGTTATATTATGCAATGACTTATAAATGTTGTGTAAGACATTCTTGGAGGGAAGGTGATACCAATAGTAGCGTTCAGGGTTTATGAATTGGTACAGAGCAGAGCTATAACCGGAACCCTTTTTGGCATAGCAGATACATTTTGTGAGTTTATTTTCATTGTTTTCCTTTAGCAGAAGCTAGTAGTAAGTGAGACTCTTTAGTGATCAGCAGTGTGCTCTAGGAAATGTGCCTTCCTGTATGTGTAGGCCCTCTCTTTATGTAATATCTTTCATATGGGTAGTGAACTAATATTGTGGGTCACAAATCCCATTGTGGTTTTTCCTCTTTGAGGTTTTCCACATATAAATTTTGTGTGTTATGGTGTTCATTTATGTGGATGGTTTATTTGCTTCAACTTATATATTTATTTGTTTACAAGTTTATATGTGTATGGTATAAAAGCATAAAATTTTATCTTATTGGTAGAACACTAATTCATCCCCCCCCCCCTCTCAGTGTTCTTAGATCCCAACAATTGTTATTAGAGCCTAGTACCTTAGAGAAGGTTTAACAGCTTGAGGAAGATCCTGAAACTAGAATCTTTAGGCATGGCTATGGAGAAGCAACTTGAGATGGCTCTTGAGGATTATGATGCTGAAAGAATGAAGAACTTGAAACTGCAAGATGAACTAAATTTTACAAATGAATTCATTCATGTCTTGCAAGAAAGGTTATCATCATCTTAAGCTAGAAGGAAGGAACTTTTGCAAAAACAAGATTATGATAATGCACTCAAGGAACAATGTTAGAAATTGAGTGAAGAAAACATGCTCATGCAAACTGAAATGCAAGACCTGACTATGAGGATATCTAAGTCTATTAAGGATAGAAAGAAGAAAGAAGAAACTATTTCTAGATCTCTAAAGAACAAATCTGAGGAATGTGAGAGATTGGCTCATGAGAATGACATGTTAAAAACTAGTTTGGTGCAATCCTGGAATAATGAACAAGAAGTTGAAAGACACGTAATATCTCTGAGAGATGATCAAACTACTACAAGTGAGTACAAAGAAAATTTTAGGATTAGTGCTGCATAATTGGATGACTTGTTGAAAGGACAAATACATAGTGATTATTCTAGAGGACTTGGATTTGTACAAGGTGAAAGCTCTGTTACTGCAGATTAGACAACCGATGTGGAGAACTCATCATAATAAAGGAAATCGATAAGGCAATCTAATGATTATAAATTTAATGGTAGATGATTTGTTTGTAATAAATTTGGGCATATGGTTAAATAATATAAACATAGAGAAAATCAAAACTACAATCCTGTTCCCCAATCAATGCACAAATTTCAAGAAGTATGGTCATAAGTCAGAAGATTGCAGAATGAATGTTAAATGTCATGCATGTGGAGATTTTGGACATTTTTCTAATCATCGTAGGTCAAGGAATGATACCAGATATGTCAAAGAAATTCAAAAGAACAATGTTACATGTTATGCATGCAACAAAATAGGTCATATTGTTAAGTACTGTAGAAGCATGACTCAACCGGTTAGCAATGATAAAGATAATGAGAAAGGAAAGAAGAAGGTAGATGAAATAAAACAAGATCATAGCAAGAAATGGGTTAGAAAATATGAAGGACCAAGTGGAGATGCAACAACACTAGTAACTCCATTGGTAGAACAGGCCATTCCTCCACCGACATGAAATTCTATCAATAACTGAGGCATAAGCCTTAGGGGTTGACAAACTAATTTCAAATCTTGCATATTCTCATGGAGGAGATCTAGAATAGATCTAGAGAGTTGTGTTCATCATTGATGAAGGTTCACACAACACAAGACTGTGAAACCGACATCTGGTAGCATAGATCGCGAAGAATTTATGACAAAGAAAGATTAGGGTTTTTTCACTGATAAAAGGGTAAAGTGGATTCATTTTTAGTCACCTAGCATTCAAGCATTCAAAGAAAAGAAAAGGTGAGTTTCAGGTGATTAAGAGCGAGCAAAGGTATTCTGAAAGAATTTCAAGCAATTATCTAAGAAGCACGCAATCTTCCAATCGATGGTCACTTTTAGGTATTCTTCGAAATGGCATCTGGATCTTTAGCACCTACTTTCATTGCAAATCCCAGCATTGTCAAAGTTAAGGATAGGTTGAGACCCGTATTTAAGGAGATTCCCCTAATTGCTAATAAATAAAACTCTTAGGGAGCATTTTCTATGGTTAAAGATGTGTGTTAAAGATGTGGGGGCATACATTCACTACACCTTGGAGGATATAGGTACAGATGAGATCAAAAGGATGTATCAATTTGTGATACTGGGTAGCTTTAGAACCATCAAGCTGAAATATAAAGCAATTGAGGATCTAGGGTTAACCAGTATCCTATACATATTGGAATTCAAAGATGAAATCATCAAATACATTCTGAGCACGGTTCACAATGGGTTTATCTAGATGGATCAACCTTACATGATCACCAAGGAGGCTATTCAAGTAGTCATGAACTTACCGAAGGTCATACAAAAACATCAAAAAAAATATTCCAGCACAGAGGTTGGGAAACTCACCAATGCAACTGATGACAACATATCAATGAGGACCAAACATCCACATACAAACCAATGGAGGGAACAACATTTGCAGGGGGAAATTTGAATTCAAGAAATGGAGGGAACAACAATGCTGGTTCCTCTGGGTCTAAATCCACTGCAGCTCAAGGACAAACATTTGATGATGAGGATGGAAGATAGGATGGGGACCCACGAACATGGGACCCTCCTCTCGATCCCAAAAAATTAAAAAATATGTAAGATTCATGCCCTGAGGTGGTGCAAATTGATACATAAAATACCAAGGAGGGGCGAATACCTAAAACATGGAATAGTCTCTTCGCTAGACATGCATCTAGTAAACCGACTCGTAAATCTTCTCTCCCCTTTGTGAAGGATATATCAGACAATAGAACAGGCAAACTTGCGATTGATATTCCTGATTTGGTTATTGACCATAGCATCTCTTTAATGACTCTTTCTCTGGTGGGGAAATTTGTTGGACCCTGACCTAATATCGAGGATGTTAGATCCTTTGTTAAAAGAAAATGGAGAATGAAAGGACAGGTTGAAGTTTCTGCCCTGCCTTAAGGTTTTTTCATGTTCTCCTTTTCATGCGGGGAAGATCTAGAAGTAGCTCTAAGTGGAGGCCCCTGGATGTTTGGTAAATCATCTCTTTCTATTAGAAAATGGACCCCTAACATGGAACTAAATGACTCCTTTTTTGAATCTACTCCGGTGTGGGTTAGGTTGCTTGGGCTACCATTAGAATACTGGGTGGAGGATGTTTTCTCAGGAATTGCTAATTCCTTTGGGGAGCTTATTGCGATAGACCCAATGACTACAACTCGCAAGAGATTGGTGTATGCATGCATATGCATCAACATATCACAGAATATGGATCTCCCAAGTACTATTGATATAAATTCCAAACTTGGGTTATGGGAACAAGCCATTGAATTTGAATCTCTCCCTTTTGTGTGTTTTTCTTGCAAAAAAGAAGGTCACTGGGCTAAGGCTTACCCCAACAACCCTAAAAGACCTATGATTAAAGAAAAAAATATTAATAAACCAGTTTGGAAAGAAAAAAATAACAACAAAGACTGCAACAAGTTAGAAGAAAAAAGTGGAAATCTGGTAAATAAACCAGAAAATAAAGAAAATGACTCCACTGACCTTATTAAAGACCCTACGCTGAAGGGGAACAAGAAGAATGAAACTAAGGAATTTGAGATCAAAATAGGCAATACCTTTGAAGCCCTTCAGTCACAAGAGAAGGAGAATAAAATTAGTACAAAGTCACTTGAGGATGGTGAGATTGAGGATATCACTGACTTTCATCATGAGGAGCTATATGAAACCATATCAGAGAAAGAAGAACCCTATTTAGGGAAAGAGTTTCAAGAACAGGAAATAGATATGGGAAGGAGTAATAAGTTTGGATCACCACAAGAAAACTTAAATGCTTTATTCCAGAACATAGAAGTGAATATGACCACTTCATCCCAAAAAAGAGAAAATCTATGGAGCAACATACAAGATGAATCTAGGGCAGAACAACAAGAAGAAAACACAATAGGAAATGGAAAGAAAATTAAGACCAAGAAGACAAGAGGTCCTAATGGAGTAAAAACTAGAACCGGATCTAAGGCAGATTTTGGGGCCTCAAGATCCCCACCGGGATGCAAAACTATGAAATGGCATAGGGACCAAGAGAGTAAACAAAACATAGCTGATGGAAGGCAGAGAACTATCAAGGAGTCCTGCCCCCAGGCTTCCAAATGAAAGTAATATCATGGAACATTAGAGGCCTAAATGGTCTCAATAAATAGGATATATTAAGGAATCTTATTCGAGATCAAAATCCGGATATTATCTTGGTTCAGGAAACTAAAATGAGTAAAGAGAAAGTGGAGAAACTAAAGTTTTTTAAAAATGGAGGGGTCTGTGGCAGTAGCTCGAATGGAGCCTCTGGAGGGGTTGCAATATTTTGGAATAAAAGCACAACCTCTGGAGATATGATAGATGTGGATGGCAATATTTTATCCCTAAAAGCTAGAAATATTTTTGATGAAAGGAATTTGTTATCACTAATATCTATGCCCCTAATTCCAAATCTGCTAGAAGTAAATTCTGGGAAAAAATTCAACATAAAAGGAAAAATTTCTCTATGCATAGCTGGGTTGTTATGGGAGATTTCAATAATCCTCTGCAAGACAGAGAAAACTTTGGAGGTAGTCAAGCTCAACCAGATAGTAGATCTAACCTGATGGAATTTATTAATGACAATGCTCTCATTGACTTGGATCTCAATGGGGCCTCCTATACTTGGTCCAACCGAAGAGATGGTGATGATCTTATCCAGGTAAGACTTGATAGAGCCCTTATCTCTAATGATTGGATTCTTTCTCATAGTTGTTCCCTTTCTATTATTAATAGAATTGGGTTAGATCATTATCCCATTTCCTTTGTTGCTGAGAACTCTAAGAATAATCAGAGATTCCCTTTTTGTTTCGAAAAGATGTGGATGTCCCACCCTAATCTTGAAAATTCCATTACTGAATGGTGGAATCTTGATGTTAATGGAACAACCATGTATAAAGTTACCAAAAACCTTAAATATGTCAAAACCAATATTAAGACTTGGAACAAGAAGGTCTTTGGTGATATTTTTGATTCAAAGAAAAATTAAAGGAGGAATTGGACTAGATACAAATTTCCATCCAAAAAGAAGGCTACAAAAAGTATTCCAAAGCCATGGAAGATAAGGTCCTTGACAACATCCACAACATCATTTCTAGGGAAGAAATATATTGGAGATAGAGATCCAGGGCTAGATGGCTGAAGGCAGGGGACAAAAACACTAAGTTTTTCCACATGACTTCCCTAAAACATAAGGAAACAAATAGAATCACAAAACTAATTGTTGAGAACAACACTCTACTTAATAAGGATGACATCAGGGATGAAGTTGTTAGATTCTTCAAGCAACTTCTATCTAGTCATGAGGACCTTGATCAGACCCATCAACTCAATCTGGTTAATAATATTCCTAAAATCATAAACCCTATTCAGAATAAGACCCTTGCTACCATCCCGTCTGCTGAAGAAATCAAAAAAGTTGTCTTCTCTTTTCAAGGGGATAAAGCTCCGGGCCCTGATGGCTTCCCTATGTTCTTCTTTCAAGAATTTTGGAATATTGTGGGGAAGGATACGGTTAATGCGTTGAAAGAATTTTTTGGATCGGAAAGAATCCTTAAGGAATTGAATTCCACTTTTATTGCCTTAATCCCCAGAGTTTTTGGGGTGGATTCTATGGGCAAATTTAGGCCAATTAGCTTATGCAACTCTTTCTATAAAATAATATCCAAAGTCTTGACTACTAGAATTTTGGCGGTGCTTCCCTTCATCATATCTGAAGAGCAAAAAGGATTTGTTCTTGGTAGACAGATTCTGGACTCAATCATTCTTGTTCATGAGAACATTCATTCCCTCAGTGCTGCAAAGAAAGAAGGTTTCTTGATAAAGCTAGATTTGGCAAAGGCTTATGATAGAGTTGAATGGGATGTTCTATTTAAAATCATGGGGGCTTTTGGTTTTGATGATAAGATTATCAAAATAATCAGAGAACTAATCACCACTCATATGTTCTCTATTTTGGTTAATGTATCTCCAACAAATTTTTTTAAAACTTCTAGAGGGCTAAGACAAGGAGACCCCATATCTCTTATCCTTTTTACCATTCTAGCTGAAAGTATGAGTAGAATGATTCATAGGTTGAAACAAAGCAAAACTATCAAAGCTCTTCAACCTTCCTCTGCCAATGTCTTTTGCACTCATCAACAGTTTGTTGATGACACTATCATCATGGGATATTCTTTAGTCAAGGAGGCTGATGCTTTTAAAATAGCTCTCAACTCCTATGCTCTGGCAACTGGTCAGCAAGTTAATTGGGACAAATCAGCAACGTACTTTCTCAATACTCCAGTCATAAGACAACAAAAAATTGCCAATATTATTGGATGCAAAGTGGAATCGCTGCCTTCCACCTACCTGGGTTTGTTGAAATGTGGTGACTGATCAACAAAGTACTATACACTCAGCACATATCCTCGCGGGGCTTTGGGGCCGGGCCAGGCCCTGGGCAGGGGTTCGGGGGTAGCAACCCTCGAGAAATTTTTTTTTTTGCCATTTTTCGTTGATGAAAATTGACATTGTAATAAAACCGTAAAAAGGCTGACTTTGTTTGTTGCCCTAAAAATGCATGTTATAAGCGGCTAGGATGCTTAAGGCATTGTAAGGTTGATGTACCATTTTTTTTGGATAATAAGAAAGATTGGATGGTTGTGTATGGTGGATGTAACCCATTCTGGGTGAACCACATTAAATCTCTATGTTATCTATGTCCTGTTTTATTTCTTTATCTTTTGTATTTAAATCTGCATATAATTGTTAGTTCATATTTGCTTCGGATCTACTTGAAACCCTAAAATTGGTATCAGAGTGAGGCTTTCTGTGAATTGGCAGGACTTTCAGATTTGAGTTGGAGCAATGGAGGATTCCAAATTGAAGGTCAAAAAGTTTAACAGCCAAAATTATCAGTTATGGAAAATACAGATGGAGGATTACCTATATCAAAAGGATTTGTGGCAGCCATTGGAAGGAAAGGCAAAGAAAGTGACCACAATGTCAGATGAAGAGTGGGACATTTTAGATAGAAAGGCACTGGGATCCATTCGATTGTGCCTTGCACCGTCTATAGCTTTCAATATAACAGAAGCAAAAATGACTGTAGATTTGATGGCGACATTGGCTAAGTTGTATGAGAAACCCTCAGCTTCGAATAAGGTATTTCTTATGAAGCATCTGTTTAATTTGAAAATGAGTGAGGGAGGATCTGTAGCGGAGCACTTAAATGAATTTAATACAATTACCAGTCAATTGTCTTCGGTAAAAATTACTTTTGCAGAAGAGGTTAGGGCTCTCTTGATTTTATGTTCTTTGCCAGAAAGATGGAATAGCTTGGTTATGGCTGTAAGTAACTCTATCTCTAGTAAAAATACTTTGGTATTTGATGATATTGTTGGTGTTATCCTAAGTGAGGAAATCCAAAGGAAAAGCATAGGTGAGACTCCAACATCATCGAGTAGTGTTTTGAATGTAGAGAATAGAGGAAGATCAAAGGAAAGAGGAAAAGGCCCTAAGAATGAGAAGTCACGAGGGAAGTCAAAGAAAGGATGCTCTCAATCTAGAGGAAAGAAAGATTGCTGGTACTGCGAAAGCCTGGTCATCTAAAGAAAGACTGTTGGTCTCGAAAAAACAAAGAAGGAGACAAAAATGAAAATGACAGTAAGGAAGCTAATATTGCAAGTAATACTTTACAAGATGCTTTAATCTTAGGTTTGGATAATGTTAATGATTCCTGGGTAATAGATTCTGGGGCTTCATTTCATGCTACACCCCATAGAATATATTTTCTAGATTATGTTCAAGGTGATTTTGGACGGGTATATTTGGCTGATGATGAGCCCTGTCAAATTGTTGGAAAAGGAAAGATAAAGATCAAGTTGTAGAATGGAAATGACTAGTTTCCGCATGAGGTAAGACATGCTCCTAATTTAAGAAGAAATTTAATTTCTGCAGGGCAACTAGGTAGTGAAGGTTGCATAGTTACTCTCTCAAATAGTATGTGGAAGGTCGCTAAAGGATCATTAGTAATAGCTAAAGGTGTGAAGGTAGGCACATTATATCTATGTACAGGTAACACTTACTCTACCCTAGTTGCTGCAGATAAAGTTACTGCAGGGACAACAACAATAAATGTTGCAAGAACAAATTCGATAATGTGGCACCATAGGCTTGGGCACATGAGTGAGAAAGGGATGAAAACTCTTCACTCCAAAAATCTATTGCTAGGACTAAAGAAGATTGATTTAGAGTTATGTGAAAACTGTGTTTATGGTAAACAGAAAAGAGTCAGATTTCTCAAGGTTGGGAAAGAGAAGAAGAGTGAGAAGTTAGAGCTTGTACATTCAGATGTATGGGGACGAACTCAGGTATCATCTCTTGGTGGCTCTTGTTATTATGTTATTTTTATTGATGACTCAACCAGAAAAACATGGGTATATTTCCTAAAACAAAAATCAGATGTTTTTGAAACTTTTAAGAAATGGAAAGCTTTGGTTGAGAACAAGACAAGGAAAAGGTTGACGTGTCTCAGATCGGATAATGGAGGTGAGTATTGCAGCAAAGCATTTGAAGATTATTTCTCGTTAAATTGGATTTGAAAGCAGAAGACAGTTCCAAGAACTCCACAAGAAAATGGTGTGCCAGAGAGAATGAATAGGACTATCATGGAACACGCGAGTAGCATGAGATTGCATGCTAGATTACCCTTACATTTTTCGGCAGATGTTGTACATACTACTATCTATTTGATAAATAGAGGACCTTCAACCCCTTTGGATGGTGGTATTCTAGAGGAGGCATGGAGTGGTAAAAAGGTAAATTATTCTTTTCTAAAAACTTTTGGTTGTGAAGCTTTTTTTCATGTTGATAAAGAAAACAGAACCAAGCTTGATGCCAAATCTCATAAATGTACCTTCATTGGATATGGGATAGATGAATATGGCTATCAGTTATGGGATTTTAAAAATAAGAAAATAATTAGAAGTAGAGATGTTATATTCAATGAGAAGGTTATGTATAAAGAACAGATGTAGGAAAAGAAGCATGAACAGGACAAACAAGAATATGTGGTGTTGGATGAGATTCTTGAAAATGAAATGCCACAGGTACCTAATGCTCAGCAACAATAGATTGTCCCACAAACTCTTGCAAGTGTTAGATGTTCTACGAGGACAAGTAGACCCCCTAAAAGATATTCTCCTTCTTTGTATTCTATTTTATTAACAGATTCTGGTGAACCAGAAGAATATGAAGAAGCAATGCAAGTAGATGCCAAACAATAGTGGGAGCTAGGCATGAAAGAGGAGATGGACTCCTTGATGAAAAATAAGACTTGGGACTTAGTCCCTTTACCTGCAGGAAAAAGAGCCTTGCCTAACAAATGGGTTTATCGGCTGAAGGAGGAGGAAGGAGGTCAGAAAAGATATAAGGCCAGACTTGTGGTAAAAGGTTTTGTATAGAAAAAGGGTATAGATTGTGATGAAATATTTTCTCCAGTTGTAAAAATGACTTCAATTAGAACTGTACTTAGTTTTGTGGCTGCAAATGATTTACATCTTGAACAATTAGATGTCAAAACAGCTTTCCTCCATGGAGATTTGGAGGAGGAAATTTACATGTTGCAACCAAAGGGATATGAGGTCAAAGGTAAGGAGAACTTAGTGTGTAGGTTGAAGAAAAGTCTGTATGGCCTAAAGCAAGCACCCCGACAATGGTATTTAAAATTTGATAGTTTCATGGCTAAACACGATTATCATAGATGTCATTCTGATCATTGTGTATATTTTAAGAGATTTGATAATGGTAGTTATATTATACTCTTGCTTTACATTGATGACATGCTTGTTGTTGGGTCTAACATGCAACATATAAATGATCTTAAATAGAAATTAGCTAGGTCATTTTCTATGAAGGATTTGGGTGTAGCTAAGCAAATTCTCGGTATGAGGACTACACAGGACAGGAAAAATAGAACCTTGAATTTGTCCCAAAGTGAGTATATAAATAAGGTGTTGAAAAGATTTAACATGCAGGATGCAAAAGCAGTTAGTACACCTTTGGCTAGTCATTTCAAATTGACTAAAGAGATGTACCCAAAGGCACAGGAAGAGGTTAATAAAATGTCTAACATCCTGTATTCATCAGCTATTGGCATTCTTATGTATGCAATGGTATGCACAAGGCCAGATATTGCACATGCAATGGGAGTTGTGAGCAGGTTTATGAGTAATCCAGGTATGGAACATTGGAATTCTGTGAAATGGATTCTTTGATATTTGAAAGGAACTACTATGAAGGCATTATGTTTCAAAGGATCTAATATTGCTTTGAGTAGATTTGTTGACTCTGATTTGGCAGGTGATATTGATTCACAGAGGAGTACTATAGGGTATGTTTTTACTATAGGGGGAACTGCAGTCAGTTGGATTTCTAGGCTGCAAAAAGTTGTTGCACTTTCAACCACTGAAGCTGAGTATGTTGCTACTACAGAAGCCACCAAAGAGATAATTTGGTTGCAATGTTTTCTGGAGAAATTGGGTCAGACATAAGAGGATAGCCCATTGTATACTGATAGCCAGAGTGCCATTCATCTTGCGAAGAACTCTGCTTTTTATTCAAGGACAAAGCACATTTAGCTTAGGTACCACTTCATCCGGACTATTTTGGAGGAGGGTCAATTATGGCTTGAGAAGATTCATACAAGTGAGAATCCTTCCAATATGTTCACAAAGGCAGTTCCACAGGAGAAGCTGATTTCTTAATCAGTTTCTGTTGGTTTTCTTGATTGATAATTGTGGAATTTATACCAGTCGATTCCTGGTGTTTTATCTAGCGGATGCTGCATGTACAGTGGTGTCGTGTAGTATCAGTCTCCAAGTGGGAGATTGTTTGGTGTGGAGCTTGATCAGTCTCCAAGTGAGAGATTATTGAAATGTGGTGACTGATCAGCAAAGTACTATACACTTAGCACGTATCCTCGTCGGGGTCCGAGGCTGGGCTGGGCCTTGGGCAGGGGTTTGGGGATGGTAGCCCCCGAGAAAAGCAAGGGTTCAGGGGTGGCAACCCTCAAGAATTTTTTTTTTTGCCATTTTTCATTGATGAAAACTGACATTGTAATAAAACCCTAAAAAGACCGACTTTGTTTGTTGCCCTAAAAATGCATGTTATAAGTGGCTAGGATGCTTAAGGCATTGTAAGGTTGATGTACTATTTTTGCTGGATAATAAGAAAGATCGGACAGCTATGTATGGTGGATGTAACCCATTCTGGGTGAACCATGTTAAATCTCTGTATTATCTGTGTCTTGTTTTATTTCTTTATGTTTTGTATTTAAATCTGCATATAATTATTAGTTCATATTTGCTTTGAATCTACTTGAAACCCTAACAGGGTCTTCCTTTAGGGTTGGCACTCCCAAATTCCTTCTAGAATATGATCATTGATAAAATTAATAAGAGACTTGCAGGATGGAAAGGCTCAATGTTATCTCAGGCTAGGAAAATGCAGCTCCTCCAAGCTACCCTTCAAAATCTCCCTGATTATTCCCTTAGTTTGTTTGGTATTCCAGCTAAAATTGTTGAAGCTATGGAAAGAATTCAGAAGAGATTCCTCTGGTCAAGAGTGGAGGGAAAGAAGAGAATACCTCTGATTGCCTGGGACAAGGTGTGTAGACCAAAGAACAAAGGAGGGTTGGGGATTAAAATTATAAAAACTTTTAACAAAGCTCTCCTTGCCAAGTAGTTATGGAGAGCCTATGACACTAAGAAAGACTTGAACCAAATTTTGTTTGAAAAATACATTAAGAATCAGACTATCCAAGGAATCCTTAATTCTGAAGATATCCTGGCTGGATCCTTCATCTAGAATACTGTAACCAAATCCATAAAAGTTGCAAAAGCTGGAGCTGGATGGGTCCTTGGAAAAGGTGACAGAATAAGGTTTTGGGAAGACCCCTGGATGAAGAATGAAGCCTTATTTGATCAAAACAACAGTAAAATTATTGAAGAATATAAAAGGAGGTTTGGGCTGATGGTTTGTGACTATTGGAAGGAGAATAAGTGGGTTAAACTTGAGGACATCCATCCTGGTTTTTCCTCTCTCCAGAAAGAGTTGCTATCCTTTTCCCCTAACAAAATCTATGATGATGTTTTCCTCTAGAAAAGTGATCCTAAAGGTGAATTCACAGTTACTTCTACCTATAAAAACACTTTCTCTCAAATCAGCAATCCCATCTGGAGCAAAGTCTGGAACAACATCTTGATCCCTAAAGTCAAAATTTTCTTTTGGCTTGCTTCTCATAATAGTACCCTTACTATTCATAATTTAATCTGAATGGGCTTCAAATTCCCTAATAGATGTGAGCTCTATCAGAAGGAGGGGGAATCAGTTGATCACCCATTTTTTCATTGTTCCTTCACAAGGGAAATCTGGTGTAAAATGTGGGAAAAATGGAAAATTAACTGGGTCATGAACAAAAGTATTAAGGATATCATATGGCAATGGAATTATCCTACCAAATGTCAAATCATTAAGAACTCGTGGTCTTTGACCCTCCCCATGATATGCTGGGGCATTTGGAAAGAAAGGAATAATAGGATATTTAGGGAAGATAAGTGTAATACTCAAGTAGTCTTTGAAACAATATGCAGGGCTATAAAGGAGAACATCAACATCCCTCACAAGAATAATCAACAATGGGCTATTATTGATATGAATGATATCGAAAAAGACATTCTTACTGAATGGAACCTAATTCATAAGGTCTATAGATTGGACAACAAGAAGAAGAGAGATAACATTGTTTGGAGGTTTCCTGATTATGAGTGGATAAAGGTTAATTTTGATGGGGCTGCTAAAGGGAACCCTGGAAAGGCTAGTGGAGGTGGAGTTATCAGAAATGCTCAAGGAATTTGTATTTCTACTTTTGCTTCCCCTTTTGGAACCCAAAATAACCATGTGGCTGAAGCTATGGCCATGCTAAAGAGCCTCCAGTTAGCCCAGGAATTCAAATTTAAAAAAATTTGGCTCAAAGGGGACTCTTTAAATATTATACAAGCCCTGAAAGGTATTAGTTTAGTTTCCTGGAATATTGCCAATATTATTAAAAATGCTAAAGCTATCCTAAATAACTATGTTAGCATTATTATAACCCACACATTTAGAGAGGGCAACAAGGTAGTGGATATCCTTGCCAATGAAGGGGTTAAATTGGAGAAGGGCATCAAATATATAGGGGAAAATCACATCAAGCGGGAGATTAAGGAATAATTATACTTTGGTCGCCTTAATGGATCAAGCTAATATCATGATTGATTTCTAGGGAATGAGTACCAATGACAGATTTTGGGGGCGGATGAACTACCAGATGATGAGTGTTTCTCGACATCATAACCAAGATCATATCTGTGTGAAAGGTAATTGTAATAATAGCCAAGTTCGTATGAACATGAGTAGCAATCTCAAAATTGTGAAAGACTCTTTACAAGGGGAAACCAGAAATTCAGAGCTTTACCCACGGGCTAAGATTTGTAACAGAGGATATTGTTACCTGGAAAGCAAAATGGGAGGAAACCTTATCAGGAACGAACCTTCAGGTTGTGAGCACTGGAAAAAAAAAGAAAGGTGTGGAGAAGGCTCCATAGACACGGTTTCACTGATTATATGGAGAAGCTCCATGGTAGTAGAAACTCTATGTCTCACAGGTTCGCTAAAAGCTGGAGCAATAACAGGGCTACCCTGTTTGGGAAAATCTGGCAAATCGATGAAAATTTGATCTCAGAGGTCATGGGACTCAAGATGGAGGGGACTAAATTCTATAGGGATAGAAAGTATGCCATTGAGGCCTTCAAAAATTTCCCTAAGACAGAGGATGAGAAGGGAAACCTGGAGAAGAAGGATAACATATCATACTTCACCCCCCAACAGGTAAAAGCTTTCTAGCAAAAAGTTCTTAGGGCTTTAATGGAATATTTAACTATGGATGGCAGGTTTACAAAAATTTACAACTATCATTTTGCCATCCTGAACCACTTCCGCCATGGGGCTAAAATATCTTTGCCCTTCTATTTAGCCTCTTCTCTAAAAAAGAGCCTAGCCGACCATGTTAAAAAGCCTAGCTCCTACCCTCTAGTGCACTAGGGACTCATTTTGTTGATTTATGAATATATTAAGGATAACACTAGGGCTACCAAGGATGACCCTTTAATCATCAATGCTTAGATTTCTGAGAAATGCATAGACTCTGATTCGACTGGGGAGACCAGCAACCCTACCCATAAAAAAAGGAAGGTTGAAATCATGAAGGAAGAAAAGGATGTGCTTTGTGATGAAGAAGAGGGGAAGAATAAGGAAACTATTTCTGAAATGGAGATTAACAAGGAGGAGAATTATGGGGAAGGAGAGGAAGGGGGCAATTATAAGAATTGTCAACCTAACCCTGAAGGCTCGGAAACTAAGAAAGAGGCTCTGAAGCCTAAGGAAGGTAAAAACCCTAATGTGGAGGAGAGGGAACAGAGCAAGGATTCTGCGGACACCATTCTAGATACCGCCTGCAATTGCACCATTGAATTCTTCAATTTTCAGAAGTGGGTGGTTGAAAATATTACCAGCATGCAGGGTAAACAATGGGAGCTAGAAGTTAAGATCAACAAGCTGATCAACATGTCTGACTCTGGGAAATAGCACAAGGAGATGGAGAATAGTGAAGCGGAGGAGGAAATGGAAATGGAAGACTGGTTGGAGAAAGATTTGATAAAAGGCGACCTGAAACATCTAGAGGACGTCATTAAAATAATGAAGGAATGGGTGAAGGAGGATAAGGACAATGTCAATGCCCAGATGGCTAGAAATGAGAAAGCCTTGAAAAGCCTTATGGACCACAGCCTCTAGGTTCTTAAAGTCTCCTCCCAGAATATGAATGCACTAGTGAATCATCTAGAAAAGAAAAACCAGGAGAAGAACCTGGTAGTTATTGAAGATGCTCCTACTTCCAGCCTAAGCCACCAGACCCCTAGGTGCAGAACTAGGTAGACTACGGTGGAGAAGGATATGAAGATGAAAGAAAGTTAGATTGCTAAGGAAAATACGAAATTGAGGGAAGCGGCCAAGGCAATGATGCTCTTGGTGCGGAATGTAGAAGAAACCATGAAGAATTTCTAAATTTATGTTTATGTTTATGCTAGACTTGGGGCCAATTTCTTCCTGGCCTCTTGCTGGCCTTTCCTCTATTGCTGGTTTTTTTGCTGGATTTTTTTAGCCATTGTGTTTTGTTTCTTTCCTGAATATCTTTCGTATGTAACTGGGTTTCGGGTCCCTTAAAACCTGTTTTTAATTAATCAAAAACATATCAATGAGGATCAACATAATGACCGAAACTGATGTGAAATTTATTAGCATGATAATAGGTTATAAGGTAACTCAATCTAGTCAACTGAATTCTATTGCTAGTTCTTACATTCATGCTGCATATCAGATGTTGAGGAATGATGCAAAATATGATTGATGTGAATGGTTGAGGAGCAAACTGATGTTAAATCTTTGAAAATTTAAGGAAGTTAAGAAAGGAACTTTCAGATATATAAATCTCATTTTTTGTCTGATGCTTTACTTCATGAATGAGCTACCTGGTGTTGGAAAAAAGTGTTGGGCTCATGACATACCTGTAGGTATGTAGATCAAGGAAGTCTACACAAATGAGAAAACCAGTTACATCTACTCTGGAAACCCCCGACAAAAAGATGAAGAGTGATGATACCGATTCCGATAAGACCAAAATGGCCTATGCTAAATAAACTAATGAAATTAAAAAGGATGGAATTTTTAAAAATGTATCTATGTATTATGAGATTTTAGAATAAAATGAGAAGAATGAGATAGAAGAGGCAATTTTGTTACATGAAGATATTTATAAGAAAGCCTTCATAGAAATTTTGAAATAAATACCTCTATCATTGTATAATAAACTTGATGCTAGAAGACTTGACACAATTAAGAGGGATAGGGAGATCAAAGAGGTAGAACTTTTGAATTTATGTGGTGCTATTAGTAATGATGAAATGAAGAGATGTATTGATGTTGCTAATAAGACAATTTTTAGTAGTAAACCTTGACAAATAAGACTAATGATGGGAAAAGTTAATGAGGTGATAAATGAGACTAGTGAGGGTTGGGAAAAATTATTCCAGAAGAATCCAGACTTTCTACATCCGAGGAAGTGTTTGTTAAGGCAACAACTTCGACCATTCTGGATAAATCAAAAGGGAAAGGTATTTTGGGAAGTTTTGAACCAATTTTGAGTATATTGGTAGAAAATAAGGGTGTACAGACACCACCGACTAAGAAGAGTGTACAATCCATACTAGCAGAAACCATTTTTGAGAAAGGAAATGTACAGGTTACAGGAAATATTGTGGATAATACTCCACCGATAGTATTGATACCGCACCAAGTAGCGAAGCCACCAGTGCTAAAGAAGATAAGGTAAAGGGAATTGAGTCTATACCAATAGTCAATATTGATTTCCCAGCAAAGGTTTTGCTAATTGACACTTCTCAAGTTGAGAAGAAATCAGTCACTGAGATGAGTCCAATTAAGTTAATAATGATGGCTCCTCAAAAAATATTAAAGGAGGGATCTATAGATAAGGGAATAATAGATCAATCAATTATAGTATTGCAAACATTAATCCCTGATTATAAGAGTTAAAATAAAGCAAGCCCTTTCAACAAGCTCAAAACACTAACAGATCACATATCTAATAATTTTCAATCACTACAATAGATATTAGACCAATAGGCATTAGAAAGATTCACTATAGCTAAAAGAGCTACTTTTGATCAAATCATTGAAACAAAGAAAAAGAAAATTGAAGCTAAACTCATTCTTATTGAGAATTGTTTAAAATAGTATACAAATATATATAGGGTCTTTTGTAATATAGAAATTCTTACAGCTAATATAGATATCAAATTGAAGGAGTTTCATGATAAGATAGCTAACATTGCAAACTCTTTTGATGGATTAACCTCTCTAACAACATCTATTGATTGTCAAATTTATCTCTGGAGAATCAAATTTTTTCTTTTGAAAAGGAGAAAGAAAAGATCATTTGGAGAGCAAGAAGTATTAGAGGATTGGTGAGTCCTAGATTGGATTCACTGGGTGTACATACGAGAGAGTGTATGGACATGATTGCTAAACCCACACAAGCAGAAGTCAAAGAGAAGGAAACATGGACACACTTAGTAAATAGAATAGTATCCATTTCTGAAACTTTCAAAACTGACCGGGATACATACCTACAGTTGCTGGATAAGGCTTATCCAAAAATTTGGAAGTTAGTCAAGCTCCAATAAAATAAACAGTGTTTATTCATTCTTTCGTTCTGAATTATTTCAATTATTTCACTGGTCCTTGGCATTGATGCCAAAGGGGGAGTGTATATATGTAAAAAATATCATACAGGAACATATGGGAAGGATAACATAATATCAGAAGGAGTGTATTGCTCAGGGGGGCATATTTTAGTTGTATCGGCAGGGAATCCATTTTTCACATGAGTGTTGCCATCAATGCAAAATGGGAAGATTGTTGGCAATTGGCACTCATTAGATTCATTTTGTTGTCATTGATAGAAATAATATTTGATGGGAGTCATATATAGACATTAGGAAGAATTCACCAGCAAACACCAGCATTGGAGCATCTTGGTTTACATTGGCACCGATACTGACACCGACATCCAACACTTTGACAGGGAAGCCGACATCAAGGAAGATTTATTTAGAAAATCATTTTGTAATTATTGTATAAGGCAGACATTATATACCTTTTTGTATTGTAAGTCGACATAAGGAATATTGTTTGTAATGGGTATATAGGTCAGTTTGTTAGGTCATTATGAGATATAGATTTTTATGAGAGGATAGAACTTGTGGATGAGGATTATGGAATGCGAAGATTATTTGTATTCAAATTTTGTATTATGAAATGATCTGTAAATGTTGTGTAAGACATTATTGGAGGGAAGGTGATACTAGTAGTAGTGTTTAGGGTTTATGAATTGGTACAGAGCAGAGATATAACCAAAACTCTTTTTGGCATAGAAAATGCATTTTTTGAGTTCATTTTCATTGTTTTCCTTCAGTGGAAGCTTGTAGTCAGTGAGACTCTTTAGTGATGAGCAGTGTGCGTTCCTGCATGTGTTGGCCCCCTCTTTATGTAATATCTTTAATATGGCCAGTGAACTGATATTGTGGGTCACAAATCCCACTATGGTTTTTCCTCTTTGAGGTTTTCCACATATAATTTTTTTGTGTTATGGTGTTCATTTATGTGGATGGTTTATTTGATTCAAGTTATATATTTATTTGTTTACCGGTTTATATGTGTATGGTATAAAAGCATAAAATCTTATCTTACCGACATAACACTTATTCACCTCCCCCCCCCTCTCAGTGTTCTTGGATCCCAACACATTTCTTCTCTCAATAAATTTGATTCTCCTAGGGGAAACTAACTATACACTCCATGAGGTTTGACTTTTTTACAACAGTTTAAAAAATATAGTGTCATATGTTATTTTACAGAGGCAAATATGTTATCCGATGCTTTGGAAAATAAGGTTTAACATATTTATAAAAGAGATTTTTTCTTCATTGACAATAAATCTAACGAATATTTGGATCTTATCCTAATCTTGAAAAAGGGCTTGGTAGTGTATTTATATCCAAACATGTTTTGTGTAAATGCAAATTGGTGGACTCACTCTTCACCTTTGTCCTTTCTTCCCTTTATGTTTGATGTCATATTTGTCCTTGGTGGAGGATTTTTTAGTCATCATTGTAGTTTTAGTTAGTGGGGATCATTCCTTTATGACATAATAGAAATTTCACTTCAAAACTACGTGTGAAGGACTTATCATACTATCAAAGTTCTATGCAAATTTTCTTACCACATTGGCTCAATTTCATCACAAATTATTTTATTTACAAGGAGATAAAATCTCCCCATATATTTTTCTTTTCCTTCATTTATTCTTACAACTAACAATCATCTATGATCATTGGAAAAATATTATTCATTTTCACCAGTACTATGGATTTATGAGTCTAAAAATCAAGGACAGTGTTACATATTCTCTTAATCCAATAATTTATATGTTCATAAGATAGTGATGGTAGATTGGGAGTCCACGATGGAGTATAGATAGCTCAATAAATGGATAGAAATTTCGCTCAAGAAATATAATTTACCAACCTCTCATAAATTTTTGAGAAAACATCTCAAATGGATCTTCAAATGAGATTGCTCTAAGGTGGAAAGGGCTATCATTATCACCATTGGAGAACATTTGATTCAGGCAAATGATCCTCAAATTATGTACTCTTCTTAGATGGTTTTTACTTTCCTTTCTAATTGTTTTTCCCTATTGCATAATTATTAGTGATTGTTGCAATTATCTTTACATTATATGTCAGGGAAGACATTAGATATATAAATTAAGATTTATGATCCATTTGAAGGGAGAGCTTGGGTGAGTAGACTATTACTTAGGAAATATTTGATGAAAGAGCCTATCTGTAGAAAAATATATGATGTCATAAAATTGGTCTAGAGGGAAACAATTGCAAGTATTTTGAAGGTTAGTGAGTCCTTTTTTTAGATGTTATTTATCTTATTGTAGCTGAAAAGGTTTTAGAGGTATGTTATAGCATTCATCGTTTTCTTATAAAAAATCCCCACTCAATAAAGATTAAGCAACTTTGAGAAGGGAAGGTGTTGATGATGAGGAACAAGTTAATATTAGGGTTGTGGATATTTAAAATCCTAGAAAAGGGCTTGTGGGGGATAAAAAAGTCTCTGAGGGAATAGGAGAAAATTGTCCCAAATGATAATGTTTTATGTACATACCTTTTCTGTGCAAATTTCACTCCCTTTCATGTTAAAATTTCTAGAGTATATAGTTTGTTTTCGGTGTTATTACTTTAATGAGTTTTTGGCCTATTTGACGACCACTTGTAATCTCCACTTAGATCTTTTTTATATTAATTTTATCCAAATAAAGTCATATTCTAAGCTTCAAAGATCATTTTCCACATATATAAACACCTTGGATTAATGCACCAAGCTGGATTTGACTTTGTAATCATGAAACCTTGCATCCTTGAAGATTTAGAGAAATGTCAGTCAAACCAGTTTGGGACCATCATACTGGTCCCAACTTTTTCTCTTTGAATTTCAAGATCACATTTTGGCAGTATTATAATGTTTAAATCTTAATATGTGAATAATTTCACCAATTATAGGTCATCCTATGATAAAATATAAAGTTATTGTTTCATATATATAACCTTTTTCTTTCCTCATTTGAAGAATCTATTCTTTAACAATTGAAGGAGACCTGTTATGAAGTGAAAGTGCAGGTTTTATGTGAAGTCTACAATCAATAAATTCAATAATTTAGAAATTTTTCATAATCCTTTATCATCAAAAATCAAATCTTAGGAGATATTGAAGAATACTAAGGAGATCAACGACTCTTGATTGGCTTGTACCTCTCGCTTAGGGTTTGGTATGGTTTCATGTTATTTTGATATCTCTATGTGACTTTCATATCATTCATTTTCAGATTTGCATTTTTCTATAGATTCATATTGCATTTATGATTTGAAGCATTTACATTATGTTCATTTAAGGTTTTTACTCTAAACATACTATAGAACTCTAGTTTTGCATTTTAGCTCATTAGGATCTTACAATTACATTAGATTTTAGGGCACACGTACTTTTCAATACATTTTTCTCTATTTGTGAAGGTGGAAATTACAAAACAAGGGCTTTCACTAAGTCAAAACCCTATATAGCTACCTACATGCTATTTTTTAGACTACTGGTACATGTACATGTTTTTGGCTGAGTTGCAAACTTTCAAGAAGCCATAATCTACAAGTACAAATCTATATCTAGAAGTTGGTCTCATTTATGTAGGACTGGAGCACCGAACACTCTAATCTTGGACCAGAGAATGTACTTCCCTAGTCTTCTACCTTTGGTGACAAGATTTGGTAGTTTAGGCTTTTAGGACATCAATTTGCAAAATTTTTATTCTTAGCTCAATATAGTAATAGGAACCAGAGCTCCCAATGCCTTGGTCCTCCTTAATTAGGCCCAATTTCTAATACTAGGCGTACATCTGAATTCCTCTATCATATATGTATTATGTGTCTCGGTTTTATTTTTGTATCTTTTTGCTATTACAATTAACATAGTTTATTTCATACATTTCACTAGCTTAGCCTATGCTAACTTTACATTTGACTCATTTCCCTTATATAGAAGTAAAGAAATGGGAACCCTAAAAGTATTACTTGAGTCTCTTTCACAAGAGTAAGTCAAAGTGAATAGCTTTCTTAGGATTTTGCGTATTCCTATGCGTTAATGAAAGTGAGATTATCTTTCAAATGAGATTGCCTTAAGATGGAAATGACTATGATTATCATTATTAGAGAAAATTTGTTTCAAATAAAGGATCCTCAAATTCTCTACTCTTCTTAGGTAGCTTTTACTTTCCCTTCTAATTATTTTGACATATTGCATAATTATTAGTCATTGTTGCAATTATCTTTACATTATGTCTCGGAGGACTTTATTTCTAGGGAGGCTCTAGGTAGGGAAATTAAGAGTTATGATCCATTTGAAGGGAAATCTTGGGTAAGTTGGCTATTACCTATGAAATATTTGATGAAAGAACCTATGTGCAAAAAAATATATGATGCTATAAAAATTGGTCTAGAGAGAAATAATTGCAAGTATTTTGAAGATGAGTGACGCCTTTTTTTAGATGTTATTTATCGTGTTCTAGTTGCAAAGGTTTAGGAGATATTTTATGTCGTTCAACATTTTCTTATAAAAAAACCCCTCTTAGTAAATATTAAGCAACCCTGAGAAAGGAAGGTGTTGGTGATGAGAAACAAGTTAATATTGGGGTTGTGGATATTTAAAATCCTACAAAAGAGCTAACGGGTGATAAATTTGTTTATGACAGAATGGGAGAAAACTCTCCCAAATGATAATCTTTTATGTGAAGATATTTTTTATGCAAATGACATTCCATTTCATCTTACGATTTCTAGGGTATATAGTTTGTTTTTGCTGTTGTTATTTTTGTGAGTTTTTGGCCTATTTGATGGTTGCTTCTAATCTCCACTTGTATATTTTTTATATAGTTCAAACCTTTTATAATTAGACCTATAAACTTCCTTATGGTTTTATGTAAATTTATTTTTTATATAAATATATATATTTGAGGCCTTTGGCCTTTTATAAAAAAAAAATTACATAAACTATAGAATAACATTCAATATAAAATTGTTGTCAAAGGTACTGTTTATCCTTTCACATCTTATTATAGACATAAATATAAATATAACATAAAAAATTTAAAGCTAGCCACTAAGGACAATAGCCCAAAGATTACAGATCAGGGAATTAAATTGGACATACCTATCAATGTCTTGAAAGAAAAACAAGGGACCATAGCCAACAAAGAGAACATTGGGATTCAAAGGACTGGTAACCTGATGAATCTAGTTATGGAAGATACTAGAAGCCAAGAGAGCTACTGGAAGTGGGTTGAGCATGAAATTGATACCCTCAAAATGGGGGTTAAAGAGATTATTGATATCTTCACTGCTTCCCTGAGCCCAACAAACATGAGAAACTCATTATTATGACCCAAAAACTCTCCTAGGACATTGAGTCGATGAAATGCAGTCACAAACAAAGGATTGAAAAGGTGGAGAAGTCTATGACTGATATTAAGAAAAATATCAAGAACCTGGTTGACATAAGCAAAGAAGCCAGGAACAATAGCATAGAGGGGCTTGAAAAGATTAATGCCATGGTTGCTGATTATAGATCCTACCACAACAAACTGGTAAAAGATCTTGGAGGGGAAGATATGGCTATTGGAGACAACAAAAACACTGGTCCTAGTTCCAAAACCAGAAGCAGGAGCTCCACATTCATTATGGAGGAGCTGGAGGAAATCAACAAAATTTCCATCCAAAACAACAAAGATCTGGTGCACTATCTTACTTGAGAGTTTTTTCTTTCGTTTTTGTCTATTTCAGTGATGGCCTGCTACTGTAAACATTTTGGTAACATTTTAGTTTCATGTCCATGTAAAACCTGGTTATCTTTATCAAAAATATTAAAAACTTTTTAAAAACATACATAAATATAATTACAACATTAAAAAGTTAAAGTTAATATTTTGAGAACATTCATAAATTAGAGTAGTTTTTAAAATTTAAAAACATACATGTGAATTACTGAGGCCTATTGGAATACAAATTAACTCCTCCATTATAGAAATATACAATATAGTCTAGCTATATTTTTAAGAAGATTAAATTTTAAATTATTCATATTATAAAATTAGAGTGATTACTTTGAACTAACATGGAAAGGTAGAGAAATTCAAAATGGAACATTAAATTAGTTAATTAATGATAGTTATATTAAGAAACTATTTACAGTAATTTTAATAAGATAATTGATTAAAGTTTAATCATAAATTTTGAAAAATGAGTATTTAAAGAATGCATGTGTATGTACCTAATGAATATATGTCAATCTCTAATAAATTTTGATATTTGTGTGGAGGACATATGTATTATAATAATAATCTTTGAATTTTATGTTCTAGATCATGCAATAACCTATACCTGTGAAAGCTTTGTGCAAATATGAACCTCTTGATTCTAAGTTCCCAAAATTTAAGATGAGTGACAATCATACTTCAAAACCTTAAAATAGTTGATCCAAATAAGTGACAATCATACTTCAAAACCTTAAAATAGTTGGATAAATTACTTATATGGACATTCTGTCATTGCAAGTTCCCAAAATTAAGAAATAAGTGACAATTATACTGAGAAACCTTAATTGGTTTATAAAAAGAAAGCTCAATGTCAATGCAATGAATAAAAAGGAATAAACCTTTAATAACTATCCCTTGATTGTTAATTGGTTTGGATAACTTGTATGAACATCCTCTCATTGTAAGTTCCAGAAATTAAGAGAAAAGTGGCAATTAATAAAGACCCCTTGATTGTTAATGGTTTAGAATACTTGTATGGAGAGAGAAAAGTGACACTTAATAAAGACCAGTTGGATGTTAAGAATAGAAAGGAATAAACATCTAATAATTATCCTTTAATAGTTAATGGATTGGATAACTTGTAATAAATTGTATGACATCCTTGTTCCTAAAATTAAGATTTAACTGACAATTATAGCTCAAAACGTTGACAAGTTGATCTAAATTAGTATAAACATTTGGGTTCAATTGTGTATATTTAGATGTTTGTTGATCTATATCAGTTTAAACATTCAGATTCAACTATGTAGATTTAACTGTTGCCAACCTTTTGGATCCAACACCATGATCCATCATTAGGGCAAGAGAGCAAGTAAGAGAGAAACATAACATAATGTTTGATTAGAAAGGTTGGCAACAACTAGATCTACACAATGGAATCTATCAGAATAACAGGCAAATCATTATGGACTGTGGAAATTTCATGAATCCAATTGTAATAACTTGTACAACATCTCCTGACTATAAGTTCTCCATATTAAGATATAAGTGACAATTATAATTTAATACCTTACTAGATTAATCAAAATTAAGTAGTAGAGTGTCTCTATAAATAATAGAAATAAGTAAATCTCACATCCAAAACACATCTCAAAAACATTTATTTATTTTTACACATTAACTTTCTAAAAAAAATTTATTAATCTAAACTATTTCCAAATTTTTTTTCCTATTATAAATAAAAATATTAATATTTTAATTTCATATATTTAATCTATTTAAATCATATAAAATCTATACATGAAATTTATTCGATGTAATCACATAAATAATAATTATATATTAGCTTATTTATTTATATTTACCAACTTCAATTTATTACTTTACCGAAGCAATTTGATTGGACACTTTGTAAAAACTCTAAAATATAGAAGATAAACAAATACAGTTTGCAGAAATAAAAAATGATGAAAAACAGAATACAAAGACTAAACACCAGATTTTATCATGGTTCGACAAATTTAGCTTACATCCACACTGAGAGCAGAGGTCTTTTTATTATATAAACAGATTACATTTTACAATGATACAACAGCAGCTATAAATAAGCTTCCAACTACACCGGGAAACTGAAGAGACACAGTTTTGGAGAGAAAGCATTGATGTCCGTTGGTCTTCATCTTAACAAAAACCGTGTATATAAGCGATTCCCAGGCGATCCTGAAGTGGGGCAGAGCTTCTAAAAATTTGTTCCTCCGCTTTGCCTGGCTTCTACCTTAATCCCCCCCGCATTTAACGCAGCCAGTGATAAGAAGCACGATTATAAATATAACATATTGCAGGCAAGATAACCACATCACAGAGAAGAAGATAAAGCGTCCACTATTCCAATATGGCTGAAACTCCTGCAAATGAGCTCACCACCAATCAACAAGGAGCTGTAGCTGCCTCGGATCTAGGTTACATACGTCAGAGTGACGAGGCATCCCCCATGGATGATTCACAGATTCATGATGATGCAGCTACTTTAGCTGCAAAAACTCTGGTAAAAATTTCTGCAGCTGGCTCGCGTGATTCTTCTTCACAGCTTCCCCAGAGTGACGAGGCACCCCCCATGGATGAGACAATCCCGGATGATTCACAGCTTCATGATACATCTAGGCTGGAACCCCAGGAAGAAGTCGAGGTATCTAATATGGCTGAAACTTGGGCTAATAGATCTAGGTTGGAAGCTCCTGCAAATGAGCTCACCACCAATGAACAAGGAGCTGCAGCTGCGTCGGATCTACGTTACATACCTCAGAGTGACGAGGCATCCCCCATGGATGAAACAGTCCCAGATGATTCACAGCTTCATGATAGATCTAGGTTGGAACCTCAGGAAGAAATCGAGGTATCCAATATGGCTGATGGATCTAGGTTGGAACCTCACGAAGAAATTAAGGTGTCTAATATGGCTGATGGATCTATGTTGGCAGATACTGCCTTGCTGGATGATGATGATTCAATGACTATGGAGGTCGCAGATAACAGTCCGTTGCAGATAACAGAGTCTGAGGAGGTCACAAGGAAGCCCCGGGGACGGCCTCCTGGCTCCACAAATAAACACAAGCGGCCGCTGCCCCCGGAGGTCACAGATAATACTCCCTTGCATATAACAGCAGAGTCATCAAGTGGGGCAGGGACACAGACTGAGGAGGTCACAAAGAAGCGCCGGGGACGGCCTCCAGGCTCAAAGAACAAGCCCAAGCCATAGTTATGGATTTGTCCTTGTCAAGCCAGTGATGTAATTTCTGCATCCGAATTTGTCCGCCTCACAGACTCAAAGAATAAGCGAAAGGGATAGTTAAGGACTTGTGTCTCACAGCTAAGCTGCCGCCTTCTTTTGTCTTTCACAGTTAAGGGATATGGCTTTTAAGTCACACCTGCCGCCTCCTTTTGTCCGTTAAAATCTGTTCTTGATAAACCTCATTTTATCAATTGATAATTGCTCTAGTATAGCTGCAATAGCTCTTTACATGTGTCTCTTACTGTATGTCAAATTCTGAAATGTTGATATGATGGTTAGAAACAAAACAGAAAATGTCCAAAAAATTTACATTAACAAAAGGAAAGATAGATTATAAAACGGTGGATACATTTCTAGGTTTTATACTCCTACTAAAACAATTAATGACGGACGCTCCTCTAGTCTCTAAACCTTATCCTCTTCAGACATAATATTTCTACAATCATAAAACTAGAAAGCGGCAATTTCTGCACCAGTCGGAGCCTCCGGATTTGTACGCTTTCCATATATGATAATCATTGTTGGTTTTCTTTTTATTTGTGCTTTAACACATGGGCTCCATAGATATGCCCTTGCACCTACATACTTTTTATTTATTTTCATAGAGCATCAAGGGTCTTATAGACCAGCTTCAAATTAGGATAATCATTCACAATTTGTAAAACCATCATCACTTGTGTCGGATGGTCAGGGAAGACTAATCGGCGGGGTGGCCATCCTGTTCCGGGGGTAGAACCAGTTGACCATTAGAACAACTTTTTGAATTCTCAAACCCCTACCTATTGTTTATTGCCGGCTATGGGGACAAAGAATGTTAGGTTCTCGCTCGAACAATCCCCTAAATAAAAAATAGGCTCATTGCCGGGAACTAGCTTTGGTATAATTTATTAATAGTGTGTTAGAGTCATTATTTAGATTATTTATATTTTGAATAGATAATACATTGTGTTGATCATATATTTGACCTTCTCAATTTTATAATCTCTAGATCATAATTGTACAAAAAGAAAAAAATCATGGTAAAAAATTTCTCCAAAAGACAAAAAGTAGTATTAAAACCATTTCATTGTTTAATGTTCAGCCAGTTATTTATATTGTTTCTATAGATTTGTTGTGATTTAAAATTGGGAAATTAATCAATAATTCTAGAATGTTCGTAAGTGTGTTTCACTTAAGATTTTTTTATTTTAATATATTTTAATCTAAGTAAATGATTACATCAGTTTGTTCTAATAAGGTATTTTATGAAATAGATTAAAACAATATATATGAAGAATTAGGAGATCAAACAAATTTAAATAGAGTTTGATTTAACATTTTATCAAATTTTTGTATTTCTATATCACCCTTTCTAAGATATATTTTTCATCTAAATATATCAATCACAAAGTTATAGATTAGCCACTTATTATTAAAGATGTGTTTTGATTAATAAAGGTGAGATAGGCCCATACCATTACAACACATGGGGTGCAAGAGGAATGCATAACTAGCCCAAAAAACCCCTACTAACACAAAACAAAAACCTTGTATGACATCCCAAAAGCCAACAGAGAAACTAGAATACAAACAAAAACAAAAAGACTAGAAAACGAAACACTAGCACAACCACCCAAGAAAGACACAAATAGATGACCAACTACACGGGAAATTTTTGTCTTACCAATCCTAACATAAACTTAACATTTTATGAAAGAATGACACCGTTTTGCAAAACCCAATTCCAGAACTAGAGGACACTAAGGTAGAATCAGGAATCGCTTTAAGCAGGGACTCCGTGGGGCCTGAGCCCACAAATCATGCCCTCAATCCATTTTTGTTTCTTGTTCCTTTTCCTATTCAAATCAGCGTATATGGTCTGAATAGCCTGTAAAGAGGCTTTATGCACGTTGGCCACATTCCTGCAGGCCAAATTGGCCTCCTCAATTTTCATTTTAAGAGTTTCGTGGGAATGCATAATTTCTTGCAACTCCAGTTCAGTCCTAATTCTGCACCATTCAGACCCTCCAGATTTGTCCACCTCCAGACAGTGACTCCTGTGTCGTAACTTAACCGTCCCTCTCACTTCTAGTTGCGAATTCGCATACAATTTTATCTCTGACAGCAAAACTGGTGCCGGATGATGAAGCCCTTAACTCGCATGGTGTACTTGAAAAGAACAGAAGAACGCTACAATGCAAATTTAACTGCAACAAAATTTAGTCGGAATAATTCTTAGGTTTTGCCTTGTATTTTTTGCTTTCTTGAAGTGTTAGCTTCTTCCTTTTCCAAATGCTCTATTAGGAGCTAATAAATTGTATTCAACTGGTCTTAAAAATGGGTCTGTAAGGAAGATGATTTTAAAAATATATCAAACATTTCATTACCATTCAAACGGGTCAGAATCATCATGAGCAATGACTTTTCTATATTAACTTCCGTAAGATTTATTTTTCATAAATATATCAATCATGAATTTAGAGATTTTCTATTCGTGGCTGACGTTAAGTCAGTTTCAAACATTCTTACTAAATCATCTTTCTGAACAGTGTTGAATGAACATTGTATGTGTTTGGTAATTGTAACCCTGGTATAATTAAATGGACCAATTCTCACACTAGTAATACTTCCACTACCAAAGCTAAAGCCTTAGAACATCGCTCATCCTCAAGACAATCTTATGGGAAATATATTACTAACTCAACTAACCCATGATCACACATGTATTTTGAGCGAATCTGTCGTAGAGGTTGTCAAATTGTGTCTTTTATAACCATTGCTTGTAGTTAATTTTAGTTAATTATCTTCTTTCCCAAGAAATTACTTTTATTACATAGCATTCTCTCTAACCCATCTCTCCAACCAATAATTTTTCTTGGTCATTCCCATAACTTGTCTCATACCTGGAACATTTCCTAGGCATCTGATGGCTATGTAAAATTAGTCATTTCATGTAAGATAATCATTTTAGATTTAAGAAAAAAAAATTGTTATTATTCTTTAACACGGGGGCTCTATAGATATGTCTTCGCATCTATACACTTTCTATTTATTTTGATAGAGCATCAAGGATCTTATAGACTTCATTTTATTATCACCTTGTCATGAGGAGGAACCAACACACCACACCGGCGAACACATCTAACAATCACGACTTGATCCTCTGTTGGGCCATAGGAATGGGAGCAGAACAATGGCTATGCTATCAATGGCGGCTATGCTTCTTTTGTTTGCCTCCAGCGAGTGAAAATAACGATTATCTTCCTAGACATGTGATGGCTATCGTAAACTCAGTCATTCCATGTAAGATAATCATTGTATATTTTTTTCAATTTGTGCTTTAACACATAGGCTCCATAGATATGACCTTGCACCTACATAATTTCTATTTATTTTCATAGAGAATCAAGGGTCTTATAGACCACTTTCACAATTATGTAAATTAGGATAATCATTCATGATTTGTAAAACCATCGATATTTTTTGTTTGTAATATTTTTTCAAGTATAAAATCTAATCATGGAAATGTTAGAGCCCTTACTTAGATTATTAATATTTTGAATAGATAACATATTATTTTGATCATATATTTGACTTTCCCAATTTTATAATCACTAGATCATAATCGTACAAAAAGAGAAAAATTATTTTAAAAATCATCTCCAAAAGATACAAAAGTAGTAGGATAAGATTTAGCATTCTAGGATATAATATCAGACCAAAATCGAATTAGTAAAAACTATTTCAACTAAAAATGTTTTATTCTTCAATTAATGGTTGATAGTCAATTAAAAGTAATGAAAATCACATATAGACCATAGAAGAGTGACTTTAACAAGCTATAAGTCTAACACATTCAATTAAACATGTCTCCCTCAAGAAATTATGATCGAGTTGACATAAAGGTGAATCTTACTAGATCTAGAATAGGTGAAAAATAATTCAAAACTAGCATGTGTGGATGCAATCCATGTGTAGATAGCTTTGGAATCATTTGTGACCATTCTATCTACTGAAAAGAATTTTTACATAGTTAGCATCAATGTTGGATTCTTTGTTCCAAATTACTTTACTTAAGGAGAGACACATGTGGCCACGTCCACTATTGAGCACCTAGAAGGAAGTACAACTATGGCTTAAAGCTAATAGAATTTTTTTCTTTATGTAACCATCCTGCATGAAGACTATTTTTAATGGCTTGAATTTATATTGGTCTAATATGTCTATGATTATTAATTCATATATAAATGGAGAGGATAGGTTGCTTCTATTAAATTCTTTTATTTAAAAGTTGCATAAGTCTTGTATGAGTCTCTATAATATTGGATTGGAGCTATGATTAAACAACTTTCCCTTGAATAGGAAAGAGAATAGTTGGTAATATTAGCATTGATGATAAGATCATTGTGATGTAACATATTTGAATTCTTACAATATAAAATGTGAATATGATTGACCATACATCTTAGATTCATCAAACTAAGCCTTAGTTGATATCGCCAAGGCTACTCAACAAGTACTACAATTAATTAGACATGAATAGTGATTTTACTTGTTTATAATCAAATATATTGATAGTGTTCAAAGAACACATTAAGATTGAGGTTTCTCTCATGCTGTGTTGGTAAAGGAAGAAAAAACCATGAAGGGGATCAACTCACAACATATCAAGCAAGCTATTACAAAGGTTGTTTTAGGATCACTACCAAGGAATATTTTTGGTCCTTGAATGGATTTTCAATATAAATATCACTTCTCCAAAGCAAGGTGCAATGAAATTATAATAACATACATGAAGCATTGAATAAGAAGCATTTATCAAGTGTTGATATTTTTGTCCACTTTATAGCGTAGAATATGTCATATAGACTCAACACACTTCATAATAATATGATAAATCACTGATATATTTTTCACATTATAAGATTTCACATTAACTCATACACTTCCAAAAATGATGTTTTCTTTCATATATTGTGTGTGAAATTAGTGTGAGAGTATTTCATCTACAAAAGAGGATTGCACTATCAATATCTATTAGATGGTTCTTCTATAATAGTTCATAGTATATTTCATATTGTGATTTTCATTATATGTTTCCCTGAACAAGTGATCCTTAGTTTGCAAGTCAGCTATGTCTTGCCCTGGTGTAGTGTGCATTAGCTTGCAAGTTCAAGCAACTATTAGATTCATTGTCATTATAGGAGATGAGAAAATACAACACCAGAGGAGCCCAAATAATCTCTACAAGTTGAAAAACTTGTTACAAGGAGAAGCAAGGAAGCAAATATAGAAAAATAGATACACAGAGAATATGCTCAAAAAGAGAGAGCTCAATATTCACAAAAATATGTAATGTGATTCTTACAATGAAAACAAAGAACTCAACCTTTAATAGGTCAAGAAACCCTAAAAGGGAAAACCTAGGTTTGCACATAATAATTAATTAAAATAATTAATTATATACAGCTAAAGTTAGCTTAAGTGTAAAAGAGATAAAGGGAACTTAAATGATTAAACAAATAATGTTTAATTAATCAAGTAAATAACCAAATACTCTAACACCCCCCATTAAGCTAGACTTAGGGAGAAGTTAAAACCTAGAACAACTACTGAAAGCAATAAAGATGGGTCCCAGCAACAAGGCCTAATCAGGTACCCAAATACAATGAAATCTCTATGAATTGGAGAAATAGAGAAAACCACGTGGGAACAAAACTCTACTCCAAAAAGAGACGGAAAAGAATATCACTGAAGCATGAAGAACCTGCAAACTCTATCGAAAATAACTGCTAATCTGGAGAACCTCCATTGAAATAGAACATGACCAGGTAGAGAAGACTATAATCTACATGAGTGCCCTCAAATGACACTACTCGAATCAAATGGCAAACAAGGCAAACACTGAACTCGAAGATATAGATGACATGAGAAACCAAAGCCTGAAGAGTTGATCAATCGAACCATGGAAGCATTAAAACCAAGAATCAATAGGAGGAACCTCCCCATAAAGTGGAAGAGGGAGAGGGATAGCTACACTGAAAAGAACAGCCAACAAGAACTGCATGACGAAGAACTAGGAACATCAAAGGTGCTGAGAAAAGTACACTCACTTGACACACAGCATGAGGTGAATGTCGTGGAAGGAACACTCACTGGACAAAGGAAGATGGCAAACAACAAGCAAACATCAACCCCCTCATGGCACTTTATAAATAGTGCATGTACAACAAAGCACAAGATGTGCATGATCCCAAGTAAACAATGAATGATGGCACTTTATCTCAGTGTAGTTGCATAAATACAATGCGATAATGATAAGAAGACTAGAAATAGAAATGAGAACCAAAATAGAGACATTCTACCTAGAGAAGAGATCCCAGGACCTGAAACAACCAAGATATCCACCAAAGTGCTGAAAACAAAAAAATTGAATAAAATATGCATGGAGTAGAATCTAGAAATAAAACCCATATATCTGGAAATTACACAGCACATGCTTTCCAATAATATAAAGTTTTTGAAAAACGGAGCTCGGATGCTCATTCTACGTCTCCTAGAGTGCAAAAAACAGACCTCACTTTGATCGGAAAAAAACACATACAAATAGCAAAATTGGAAAAAGTTACCAACATGACAAGGCTTGTCTTGGAACCAGCTTTTTGAGGCCTATTCGTTTTCGAAAAAACAACTCCGTATGCCCAAGATAGAGCCAAAAAACCAAACCCCCCCTGAAAAAGACCAAAAAGGAGGTCTGGTGGCTGTTTGGTGGTCTAGTGGCCAGTGGGTGGCGGCTGGGTGGTGCCCCAGTGGCTGGGCGATGGTCGGCCAAAAAAAAAATGGGCGGGGGCCGCTGGGGCGGTGGGCTGCAGGTGGTGGCCAGGGAGCAGGCAGTGGCCGGGGAGCTGAGCGGCGTGGGGAGTAGGCGGTGGCTAGGGAACAGGTCTGTCGGGGGCGCTACAGTGGTGCCGCCCGAAGGCAGGGAGCCGGTGGCAGGGAGCCAGAGTGCTGGCAGGGGCTACCGGTGGGGTCCGCAGAGGCCAGACTGATAGGTCCGGGAGGCTTATCAGTCCGGTACCCTGCGGTACCCACCAACCTAAACCCCAAATTTTTTTTATTTTTTAAACCCTATTCGCCTGCCTTTTTTATTTTTATTTTTTTGAAGATTTTTTTTAATAAAAAATCAAAATCTGGCCTGCATGCTATAAAAAAGAAAAATATTTTTTTTTGAAATTTTTTTGTCGAAATGCGTGCCAAGGTCGTAGGCCTAGCTCTGAGAAAAAAAATACTCCGAGAGGCTCAGGAACCAAAATAGGTCAAATTTTATATGACCATAGGGGTTTTCGGGCCTTCTGAGCATGATGGTGAGGTTTCTTTAGCCCCAAAGTGCTAAGAAAAAAGGTCAAACCCTAGGTACATAAAAAAATTCCTGAAACCCCAGTTCTACTTCCAATGCAAAAATTCTCAAAACAAGAATAGGCAGTTGCAGATCTGAAGCTCTGATACCATATAGAAGTTGAGAAAATACAACACCATAGGAGCCCAAATAATCTCTGCAAGCTGAAAAACTTGTTACAAGGAGAAGCAAGGAAGCAAATACAGAAAACCAAATACACACAGAATATGCTAAAAAAGAGAGAGCTCAATATTCACAAAAATATGTAATGTGATTCTTATAATGCAAAGAAAGAACTCAACCTTTAGTAGGTCAAGAAACCCTAAAAGGGAAAACCTAGGTTTGCACATAATAAGTAATTAAAATAATTAATTATATGCACCTAAAGTTAGCTTAAGTGTAAAAGAGATAAAGGGAACTTAAATAATTAAACAAATAATGTTTAATTAATCAAGTAAATACCCGAATACTCTAATAGTCATGACCCTAAAACAAACAATTTAAAGTATGTTTCATATATTTTTTAGTTGATCTTCACACTAGTTTTTCCCTCATTATTTTTTTCACATAAAAACCTTGATGTTCTTTTCTGGTGCATGATCCATTTATTTTCTTTATTTCTATAGATTTAATTTAAATGATTTAATGATTAATAAATATTAATATTTTAGTTTATGTTGCTTCAACCCCCTCACCCCTTGCATTTGAGAATTTGGGTGTGTTCAACATTAACAATGCTAGGTTTATGGATGAATTTAGGGGTGGGCCAAATTATAATTAGAAAATTCAATCCCTAGTGGAGAGAAGGTTTTTTTAAGCTAGAATTGTTCAAAACAATTTTTTGGGTGGCAAATAAGCAAAAAGGAAATTTGAGCTTCATCTAATAATGACAATGATTAAACATAAGGAATAAAAAGGCATGAAGCCTCTTATACTTTTAATTCAAAGTATCATACCTTATCACTACTTCTCCAACTCTTAGTTGCGCCCTAGGAGTGTCTTCACAACCATAGCCATTTTGGAGGGAAATGACTTTTTTCCCTATTTTGAAGAAATGACTATGTTGCCTCAACTTATAATCCCCTTTAATTTTTCAAGAAATTGTACAATGTCATTAGGAATAGCAGTGACTAATGATATGTTCTTTGTTGAGATATAGAGAGAGATTACATACATTAAAAAAATACGATTCTTTCATGAACCAACAAACTTTATAGAATGGATTTGATGAAACCTTGCATGGCAAGAATATAAGGGGTTAGTTTCCTCATTCCAAAATTTATTAGAATTCACGGTCTTTTTTCATATTTTCATGTTCTTTTGGTTTTATTTGAACTATATCCCTACCCATTTTCACATAATAGTATACGCAATACAAAATAACCAATAACAAAAAAAAATAAGGAAGCCAAACGTAATTTCTAAAACCACGAAGAGATAAATTAATAAAAATATCATCATGAATTTGGTATGTACATATATCTTCATAGATGGTAGAAATTTAATTTGAAATACCATGTGTATCCAAGTGTAGCCTTTGAGAAATATAAATTGGAAGGGAGGAAATTTCTTCTAAAATAATGCAATCATTTATATGTTCCCAAGTTACTAAGAAGATTCAATAATCTATTTCCCCCTTTATATAAATGTAAAATCATGCAATTTTAAAAAATATGATATTGGAGAGTGTCATCAATCAAACCCCTTACCTACTAGCTAGATTTAGACTTCTTAATTGGGTAATTGACAAAATTCAGGTAGTCACCCTTTATTATCCAATAGGCTTTAGTGTGGGATTTTAAGCTCGGTATGGTATTAGTAAGCCAAAAAAAGTCCTCCCACTAGGAGCCTCCTTCCCATTGGTGGTTGGAAAGATTTACCTTAGCTGAGTTGAGATTTATAAGTGGTAGGTTCATCATACCAAACAAGCACTACCTACAACCATGTTAACCTACACGGCATGAGAATGGTTGTGTGGTGTTTTCCAAAGTGGTGTTGGAGTTTGTGAATGTTTTTCTATCTAAATTTGATAATCAATCTCAGACATTTGATAGGTAATATTTTATTTTTCATTTTCGAAGGGTTGTGTTTTTTTGAAGGTTTTGTGAGACAACCTTTGGACTACATCTGCGCATTGATACAGTTTCAGTTCATCTGGCTTTCGATCTCCATTTGATAATAATTCCAACATGATAGATATGTAATGTTTGGTTTTCATTTTTAGTGGGTTGTGGTGTTTCTTTTGAAAGTTCTATGAGATAATCTTTAGATTGAATGTGCGCATTAATATAGTTGCAGTTGATCTGGGGAAAATAACATTATTGAAGTTGATTTTGTTGGTGAAAAGAGATTCCATTACTATGGTGTAGTTGAAAAAATGTTTAGAACCCATCAAGCTGTAGGTGGGAATTCATACAATTGTTATTTATTTTGTGAAACCACTATGAAGTATAGGTTATTTTAGTTTTTGATGTAGAATTTCTTACATTTTATTATGGTCTTTCTTAGTATTTTTTCTCAAACAGTAATTAAACTACGTGAATTTGTTATTCACTAGGAAAAACACTCTTCAAAACTGATTTCTATTTTCATCTCCACCTAAATCTCTTTCTCTATTCAAGGGGTACATTACTAAGAATTTATTTTCTGCATGTGGAAGAAGAGGTCATTGGTAGTTTCTTTGTATGGTTGAAATGAAGGATTTTTTGAAACCACTATGAAGGATAGGTAATTTTAGGTTTCCCAATATTCATTATTTTCTTTATGATTATTTTGTCAACAAACCATATTATTTATCTAAAAGAAATATATTAGTTGAAACACAACCCTTGAGAAGCCTTTATGAAAATATCAATAAATTTAAGTGGGATGATATAGAATCCTTGTTGGCATTTTGCATAGAGATTGCATTAATGATATGTTATCATTGATGTCAACTGAACTAGTAATGGTATTCATGTTATTGTTGATATTGTTGTTTTTGATATTGGCTAGCAACTGGTAAGAAGAGCTTTGTGGAATATGTTGTAAACCAGTACATAAAGTTTGTGAGTTGAACTAGTGAACCGGTGTAAAGGGTTAAACCTATCTATGTAATGTAAGTGGTAAACCCTATCAACTGTTAAACCCTAAGTGATCAAGTATGATGTTTTATTATCTGAAAAGTGGTAATGATGGAGACATGTATGATCATTGTATGATGATATGTTCAAATTTTTTTGGCGCATTTGTCTTCTATCTATGGAAGGAGAAGAGTGGATTACATCTAATGCACAACATGTGATGAGTTACAAAGTACGATGAAGCGGTGATCATGGAGTGGTTGGAATTTTCTTGAAGAATGTGAAGAGATTGTCATGATTTCTAATAGTCAAGATTGTACCGACTTGTTTGTAATCTTGATGATGATAATTAGATTTTTGTTGTATTGCACACCTAATTGATTTGTACTTAAAGTCAATGAAGTTGTTTGTAAAGAGTGTTGGGAAGATTGATAGAAACCTGTTGAGTGTATAGTTCCTTAACTAGTGAATGGATCTACACTATGAGTGAAGGCAGATTGAAGCTTAGAAAGATATAATCAAGCAAATGTAGTGCTACTTAGATAGATCAAGAAAACCCGATGTTTTCTAACAATTAAAGCATAAGTGAAATCCCTTAACTTGGTAAGCTCTAACAAGAGTGGTTACTTACTAAATTCTCTAACAAGGTGGTCCATTAGCTTGGATTCTTAAATCCTCCAGTGAGGTTACTCCTAACAGGGTATTGTGGTTTTCATCAAGGCATATTTGTAAATCCCTTAATCGGGTGATTCCTAACTAGAATTAGTTCTTAACAAGACTTATTCTAAAGCTTTAATAGGCTTGGCTCCTAACAGGGAGAACTTCAGAAGAGTTCAGATAGCTATCCTTGTGAGTCTCATCTCACTGTGGTTTTTACCTATTTGGGTTTTCCATGTATAAACATTTGTGTCAAGTGGTGAATGCTTTTGTGGTTGTCATCCTATTTGTTGATTTGGTTAAATTCTGATAAGGCATGTTATGTAGAAGCATTGAGAGTTGAATATGTTGAGTTATAATTAAGAATTGTTGATGTTTACAAGATTGAATTTTTTTACTGTTAAAGTTGTCATAACAGTTAAACCAGTTGATGCCAAGGATTCTTATGAATATTGATCTTGACTGAGATATGTTTCCTTTGTTTGGCTGCGTTTGAGTTTTGGAACTTTGTATCAATTTTTCAATATATTGATTCACACCCTCCCTCTCATTATTCTACCGGATACTTATTCTTTCATCATACCATCAATTGGTATCAAAGCATCTCAGGTCCTCTTAATCGAAAAGCCTAACAACTTGAGGAAAATATCTTGTAGATCATGATAAAGAAAGAAGGTCCAAAGTTCAACAAAGATAACTATAGAACATGGAGTGACAGAATGAAGATTTATATTAAGAGTCTTGGTAGTTAGTAGGGATCATATAGAAAATAAGTATACTACACCTACTAGACCCCTGACTAATGATCAGAAGAAAAAACAACAAGAAAATCACCAAGCATTAGAAGCTATTATCAGTTCCCTATCTGATGTTGAATATGTAGATATTCATGGTCTTGAAACTACATATGAAGTATGGAAGATATTAGAAGAGATTTATGACATGGGAATGTTTGAAGGTGAGAATATCCAATAGTATGATCAAAGGATTAAAGAGATAGTTGGTGACATAAAGAGTGCAAGAGGGAAAGTAGAAGATGCCACAGTAATCAGTAAGGTGCTGAGAACCCTGCTACTAGTCTATGCTATCCGACTTGCAGCTATTAAGGAGCTGAAATCCATTGACAAGACAAAGGTAACTCTTGACTCTATTATTCAAAAACTTACTACTTTTGAATTAAATCACTATGATGGTAGTGTATAGAAATCAGAATATGCATTTAGAGCTTTTGGCTCTAACCCATATGTGAGAAGAAGTAGAGATACCAACCATAACTATGAATCTAGATCGAGCAGAGATGTTGAAGATGAAGACAACTTGGTCGAACTTGAAGCATTGTTGGTAAAACGACTACCTAGAGGCACTAGTAAATATAGAGGTAAGCTACCTTTAAAATGTTTTGCATGTAAAAATATTGGTCATATAGCAACAAATTTCCCTAATGGTGAAAATGAATACAAGAGAGACAAATTTAACAAGTACAAGGGTAAAGGAAAGAGATATTATCTTGTAGCTATTAACAGTGGTATTACTGATGAAGAATCTAATGATGATGCTAGTGAAGATATTGAGTTTGTAGCTATTAAGGAAGAAATATCAAATCAGAAGGCACTAGTATCCAGAATGGATAACTCTGATGATTGGATCATTGATAGTGGTTGTTCACATTACATGATCAGTGATTAGAGAAAATTTCTTTCCTTAAGGGAATTTGATGGCGATGTTGTTAGATTTTGCAATGACTCACCCTATGTGGTAAAAGGTAAGGGAGTTATTTCTCTTAATGGGAAGAGCAATGCTCACAATGTCTATTGGGTTGAAGGTCTAAAGCACAATATTTTAAGTGTGGCACAACTTAATCACAGAGGATACCCACTTGAGTTTAGAAATGGAATATGCAAAATCTTTGACAACAAAGGTAAATTGATTGCAGCTGGGAAACAAACCAAAGGTAATTTATTTAATCTCAATACTAAATATAAAAATTACTTTATTGCAAAAAGGGATGATAGTTGGCTTTGGCATAGGAGATTTTATCATATAAATTTTGACAATATTGTTAAAGTAAGCAATTCTAAGACAGTAAGCAGTCTGCCTCAGCTAGACAAACTGGTTAATGCTCTTTGTAAATAATGTCAACTAGAAAAAGATGACTTCTTCAACTTTTATGAGAAAATCCTTCTCAATAGAGAACTTGTTAGATTTGGTTCATACAGATCTATGTGGACCAATAAGAACAAGAAGCAATCAAGGTGACAGATACTTCATGATATTCACTGATGATTGTTCAAGGATGATGTGGGTCACATTCTTGAAGGATAAGAATGATGCTTTTGGTAAATGCAAGGCATTCCGAGCCTTAGCTGAGAGAGAGTGGCAAAAAGATAAAATGTTTAAGAACAAATCAAGGTGGTGAATTCAATTATGTGGAATTTACTAAGTATTGTGATAATAATGGTATGAAGTGGAAGCTTTCTACACCAAGGACACCATAGTAGAATGGTATAGAAGAGGGAAACAACCGATCAGTGGTTGAAGTTGCTAGGACTATGTTGATACAAGGAGGTGTAACAATTTTTTTGGGAAAGAAGTTGTAAGTACAACTATCTACATAATGGACCGAGTTCTTGTGAAAAGAGGTTAGGACAAGACCCCATATGAGTAGTACTATGGGAGATCACCTAATGTTGGATATTTTAAGATATTTGGAAGCAAATATTTTATTAAAAGAGGTGATTACATAAGCAAGTTTGAAGCTAAAAGTGATGAAGGCATATTTCTTGGCTATTACACCAAGAGTAAGGCCTATAATTGCTTCAACAACTAGACACAAAAAATTGTTGAGATCACTAATGTTCATGTAGATGAATGTCTTGAAGTTTTAGAAGGAACTAGTTCTGAGAAGAAGGATGAAGATCCTTGCATTTTGCTTTTGGAACATGAAACTGTTAAATGAGAAACCATTAAAGAAAATCATGATGTACTTGATCAACGAGAACAAATAAATTCAGAGGGAGATGGTAATGAAGAAGCTGAACTTGAAGAGTATGATCATGTTATTCCTAGGTATGTGAGACTAAATCACAACCCTAAACAGATAATCGGGGATAAGGATGCTGGTGTACTAACTAGAAGGAGAATAAGAGAGAACTCTTGCATGATCTCCACCTTTGAACTTTGAAGTTCTAAGGAGGCATTTGGTGATGATCATTGGGCAAAATCTATGGAGGCAGAGTTGGATCAAATTGAGAAAAACAAGACTTGGACCCTGGTACCCTAATCAGTAAATAAGAATTTTCTAGGTACTAAATGGGTGTTCAGAAACAAATTAAATGAAGATGGTGTTGTAGTTTGGAATAAGGAAAGATTAATATGCAAAGGTTATGCACAAGAAGAAGGAGAAGACTATGGAGAAAATTTTGCACCAGTAGCAAGACTGGAAGGTGTCAAAACATTCCTTGCATTTGCAGCTCATGAGAAGTTCAAGGTATACCGGATGGATGTTAAGTTTGCATTATTGAATGGGATATTGGAAGAAGAGGTTTATATAGAGCAGCATGATGGTTATGCATTGACAAATAAGGAAGACATGGTATGAAAATTGTATAAAGCCTTGTATGGATTAAAGCAGGCACCTAGAGCATGGTATGAATGACTTCATACTCATTTGATGAAGATAGGATTTACTAGAACCAGTGATAACAACAACATTTATCTCAAGTCTGAAGGAGATGAAATACTGGTCAGTGAAGTATTTATAGATGACATTACATTTGTAGGTAATGATGACATGAGTAATTATTTTGCAGATGTAATAAAGAATGAATTTGAGATGTCATTAGTAGGGGAAAAAAAATTCATAGGCTTATAGATACAACAGATGAAGAATGGTATTTTTATTACTCAATCCAAGTATGTGAAAGAGGTATTGAAGACTTTCGGTATGAGTGACTGTAAATCAGTTGGAACCCCAATGGTTACAAGTTGTAAATTGTCCAAGGAAGATGCATCTAAGTCTATAAATGAAAAGGAATATAGGTCAATAATTGGCAACCTACACCATATTGTTCACAGTTGACTGGATATTGCCTATGCAGTTGGTATTGATGCTAGATTTCAGAAGAATCTAAAGGAGGTACATCTAATGGCAACCAAGAAAATTTTTAGATATCTAAAAGGTACTGTTGACTATGGGTTATAGTATCCATATCATGGAAATTTTTATTAAAAAGAATACACAGATGCTGACTGAGCAGGAAATATTGATGACCGGAAGAGTACTACCGATGGAGAATTCTTTCTAGGAGGAAGGCTAGTTTCATGGAGTAGTAAAAAATAGAGTTGCACTTCACAATCTACTATTGAAGCTGAGTATGTAGTAGCTTATATGAATTGCAAATAAGCTATGTGGATGAGGCAGATTTTGGAAGGTTTGAAGATGGAAATCTTAGAACAAATAAAGATTTTGTGTGATAATACAGGTGCAATAAAAATTTCTAAAAATTTTGTTTTGAACACAAGGACTAAGCACATTGAATTGAAATATCACTTCTTGAGGGAAAAATTTCAAAGTAAAGATGTTATCTTGGAGCATGTTTCTACCAAGGAGAATCTTCTAGATATCTTTACCAAACCTCTACCTAAGACCACTTTCGAGTATCTTAGAACTCAATTGGGGGTTGTCCTCTTCATGAAGTTAGCTGAGCATGATGGTGATTGCATCAATCCCTGAACCACTTGCATAATTTTACATGAATTGATAAAGAAGTGGATGTATTCCATAGGGGGAGCATCAAGTTGTAGAATGATGTTGATGCACAGTGAGAGAAGAATTAGATGTTTTACTTTCACTTTGGTATTGTTGTCAAAGGAGGAGTAGAATTATGTGTCTGATTAGGTGAACCAGTAGTAGGCTGAAGATAGACAAAGCAAGGTGAATACATATTAATGTAAATCAGGATTCTTATTCACCAATCTTAGTAACAATTAGAGGCGTTGATATTTTCAATTTCCATCAATGCCAAAGGGAGAGATTGTTGGCATTTTGAGTTTGTTGGCATTTTTCATAGAGATTGCATTAATGATATGTTTTCATTGATGTCAATTAAACTGGTAATGGTATTCATGTTATTGTTGATATTGTTGTTTTTGATATTGGATAGTAACTGATAAGAAGAGCTTTGTGGAAGATGTTGTAAACCGGTATATAAAGTTTGTGAGTTGAGTTGATGAACCAGTGTAAAGGATTAAACCTTTCTATGTATTGTAACCGGTAGATCCTATCACTTGTTAAACACTAACCAATCAGGTTTGATAGTTTATTATCTAATAAGCGGTAATGATGGGGACCCATGTGATCATTGTATGAGGATATGTTCAAATTGTTTTGGCATGTTTGTTTTCTATCTAGGGAAGGAGAAAAGTGGATTGCATCTAATGCACAGTACGTGATGAGTTATAAAGTTTGATGAAGTGATGATAATGGATTGGTTGGAATTTTCTTGAAGAATGTGAAGAGATTGTCATGATTTCTAATGGTCAAGATTGTACCGACTTGTTTGTAATATCGATGATGAGAATTAGGTTTTTGTTGTGTTACCGACCTAATTGATTTGTACTTAAGGTCAATGAAGTTGTTTGTGAAGAGGGTTAGCAATATTGATAGAAACCTATTGAGTGTGTAGTTGCCTAACTAGTGAATGGATCTGCACTTTGAGTGAAGGAAGATTGAAGCTTAGAAGGATCTGATCAAGTAAATATAGTGCTACTCAGATAGATCAAGAAAACCTATTGTTTACTAACAATTACAACAAAAGTGAAATCCCTTAACTGGATAAGCTCTAACAAGCTTGGTTACTCACTAAATCCTCTAACAAGGTGGTCCATTAGCTTGGATTCTTAAATCCTCCAGCGAGGTTACTCCTAATAGGGTATTGTGCCTTTCATCAAGGCATATTTGTAAATCCCTTAACCGACTGATTCCTAACCAAAATTAGTTCTTAACAAGACTTATTGTAAAGTTTTAATAGGATTGGCTCCTAATAGGGCGAACTTCAAAAGAGTTCAGATATCTATCCTAGTGAGTCTCATCTGACTATGGTTTTTACCTATTTAGGTTTTCCACGTATAAACATTTGTGTCAAGTGGTGAATGCTTTTGTGGTTGTGATCTTATTTGTTGATTTGATTAACTTCTGATAAGGCATGTTATGCAGAAGCATTAAGAGTTGAATATGTTGAGTTATGATTAAGCATTGTTGATGTTTACAAGATTGGAGTTATTTACTATTAAAGTTGTCATAACAATTAAACTGGTTGATGTCAAATATTCTTATAAATATTGATCTTGACTAAGATATGTTTCTTTTGTTTGACTGAGTTTGATTTTGGGAACTTTGTATTAGTTTTTCAATAAACTGATTCACCCCCCCTCTCTCAGTATTGTACCGCATACTTATTCTTTCATCACACCATCAATCCTAACTTGCAACATTTTGTAGTCCAAGTCTATAATAAAACTAGATAAGTGGGTCAAGGATTAATTCCATTAACAACTTGAAAATATTTGCACCTATTTCATATCTTGTAGGATGCATCATTATTTTAATCAATTGTAATCGTTGAAAGGGGAGACATGTTTATATAAACTCGGAATGCTCATATCTTATTGGATTTTATATTCTAGATAATTTGAATTCAATTTTATCCTACTACTAATTTGCTTTCAATGATGATTGCAAAAATGATAGGTTTTCCAAGAATAAATTATTATTTATTTCTTACATTATTGTCCCATATTATACACTTGCTCTTTTACATAGTTGTTTTTTAAACAAATTTATCTCCTTGTCTCCAATTTTGAGATCTTTTTCAATTGATACATGGCAACGACATCAAACCTAGTTGCTAATACCCATCTTTCATTTTTTATGTATTTTCTATTAGAGGTTTTATCTTCTCATCAAGTTTCATTTAAGAGGAGGTGTTAGAGTAAAAGATTATGTTCCTAGTTAAATATTTAATTATGTTCATTTTTACACTATTATTCTTAAGCTGACTTAATGCATGTTCTTTTTGTCTCAAGTGATAGATTGAGAAGATACTTGCAATTATCTAATTTTATGCTCACCTAGGGCTCCATTTAGGGATACTTTCTCCTTTTCTTTATTATCAAGATTTATCATTGTGAAATTCAATGAAAATCCATTAATTATTTTTTGTATTAATATTATATTTGACCTTTATAATATTTCTATAATATTCTCTTCTTTTTGTCATAGTATTTTTATTATAGGTGATCTTGTAGAGTTGTGGGATTTAGGATTTAACTCTATAAATTTCTATGAACCAATCATGTTCAAAATGGTACATAATATTAATCATAGATAAAATTTAAATGATCATATCAAATAGTCAATTATACATTTATATTTTAGATATTTAGATGTGACATCAAATACCAAATTGATTCAATATAACAAAGCATCGGGATGTTGAAGGATGAAAGTACTAAAAATGACTATCTTTTAAATTTTAGATTCCTTCTAGTCCAACTAATAGAAATATAGATTAAAGAGTGATATACAAAATAATATTATGAGGAGTGATGAGTGGGAATGAGCGAGCAGGTACTGCAGGGCAACCTAGGGTTTTGATGGTTGAAGACCCAAGAGATGGTGAGGAGGAAGGTGATGCAGATGGTGGGGAATTGGGAATATTGGTGTGTGTTCATTGCTTTCCTCTGTGTGTTGTTCTTGCCTCCTACGGATGTTTGTGCGGGCTTGGATTTTCTCTAGGCTCATTCTTGGTTGCTGGTCTACACATTGTGAGTGGCTTCTATGGAGGATGGAGATCTTGTTTGGGGATGTTAACCCCCCTATGTGTTGATCCTTCCTTTTGTCATTGTCTGAGAGTTTTTGGTTTTTCCTTGGGATAAAGTCTATGTGTTGTGAGACACTTCTACGGTGGTTGGAGATTCCGTTTAGGGATTATTGGTGGGCATTTTGAATGGTGCAATGGGATGAGCTGGCGGTGCCTCGGGGTGAGGTGTTCCCTTATTGATGTCTCAAATGGTGGATATTTCTTTGGCTCTTTTGTTGTTCCACCATCTTGGGGATTGACTTGGTGGTGTGCCTCTGGTGGTTCCTTCCTTTCCCCTTGGAATATTTTTGCCAGGACCCCCTCTTATTTTTTCTTGGTGACTTTTGGGGGTAAATTCTATTGTATTTTTGTGCTTTTTTTAAAGGAGGCTTTTGTGAAGGGGTTCTTTTTTCTACTGGTTATATCTCTTATTTCCCTCCTTTCCCTATGTTGAGGGTTTTGATGTCCCCTCTCAACTTGCTTCCTTGGCTATGATTTTTGTGCTTCATGCTATTCATCTTTGGGCCTCTTTGCTCATTCCTACAAAGGTGGGCATGTCTTCTATTGAGGGGGAGATGGTTGTGGCTAGATTTGACCCTTCTCCTTTTGAGGTGGAGTTGGATGCTATCAAATTTGCCTCGGTTAGCTGTTGGGGGTTCAATGAAGCTCTATCTTTTCTTTAAAGGGAGACGATGCCAGCTTTTGTCCTAGTTTTTTCCATGCATCTCCTATGGAGGTGGAGGTCCTATTTGGTAATCTCAAGCTCAGTCTCATGGCTATGGTTTTGGGAGCTATGCTTATCCTCATTGTTCTAGTTTTGAAAGTTATATCTTCCATGACCTAGCAATTTTGGTTGGGTATGGTGGAGTAAACCCTTCTCCTATTGAGGTGGATTTGATGCTAGGAAGTACTAGCAGGGGTTTGTTGGTGCCCCTATTTTTTTCCTGTTGAAGAGAAGAGGATGGTATTCAATTTTTTTCTACTACTTTATCCCCTATTGAGGTGGGGATTTTAGAGGGTTTCATGTACTTATCTTTGTTCGGTCTCAAGATAAAGGTTAGGGAAGCCTTTCAAAAAGCCACTGTCTCAATTTGTGAGAGCCTTACAAAATCCTTGCTCATGGTTCATGGAGCCTGGAAAAACCCTACTTATGATTGTGGGAGTCATATAAAACCCAATGTCATTGTTGACGAAGCTCAGAAAACCCTATCTATCTTTTTTTTGTTAGGGACAGACTAGATGCTGACAGTTTTCAAGGGCCCAATATGGCTCGGTGTTGTTTCTAGTTAGGTCTAGGTTTGGCTTCTTGTGGCCTGGTGATGCTGTTTTAGGTTGAGGGATCTTGGGAAAACCCTTCTAGTTGGTTGAGGGTTCCTAAAAAATCCCTCATTCTCTATTTTTCTTGAGGTCTATTATTTGTTGAGTTAGATCTTATATTTTTGCTAGCATGTTTTGTAATGTTTATCTTCCGATAATTGGTTGGCATCTGGTTGGTTGTGGTTGCCTAGTTTTCTAGTTTGTGCTTTGTGGAGCCTTTGGGTTTTGGGAGCTAGATGCCCATAAGCTTAAAAGGTTTAAGGTCCTTTTAAAAACCTGTGGTTCACTGCCAAGTAGTCTTGTCCATTTTTTGGTGGTAGTTCTCTGATTGTAAAGAGTTTTGGGGCCCCTTCAAATTCTATTATCCTAATAAAAAACAAATAATATTATGATATAACTCTGCTAGAAGAATACAATGCACCATAAAAAAGAATAACTATAAATTGACTCCCCATAAAATCTATCAATCAATTTCTTAAATCCATGATAATATAAGAATGCATAACATTATTCTTTCTATATTCCTAGATATTCATGTGATAAAAGTGAAATGTATTTTTACATGTTACCTCAATCATAGTTAAGTTAATTAACAAATATTTTAATTTATAAACTCATCGACTAGACAATGCTAAATGTTTACGATCTCCATGGCATCATTCATGTCATCAAGATTGATTCGTAGAGATTAATTTTAAATGTTAAAAAGGATCTAGGGAACATAAAATTAAGTAATGATTTGACCATATCCTTGATCATAATTTATACTCAAACAATTACCATAATAATGAATGTGGATGGTCCATAATCTATAGATCCCTAGATTTATGGCACAAATAGCTATTTTGAAGAAAACTACAAAAAATATTTTGCATGTGAAATATCTAAGACCATATAGTCATCACTTTTCTTGGAAGTGTTCTATTTCTTTGACTTAGGATGAAGGTTATGAGAATGCCTAGCTAAATTCTATTTGTGTGGAGAGATATCAAAGAAGATGTTTTAGTAATAATCTTTGAAATTAAGATATCTTTAGAAATAAGAGGGTTATCTATTACTTTGTGATCGACAGATTTGTATGAGGAATAAGTACAAGATAACGTGGAAAAACCATTTCTCATGATTATTATTAATTTGAATGTCAATGAAATCTTTGATATCGTTTGAGAAATCAAGTTCCACATAAATCCATCTTTGCAGAAAAATTTTGTAAAATTTATTAGGCTTAAGATAAGCACTTTATAAAAAGAAAAATATAAGAGTTCAAGCTAGCAAAAGAGCATTAGGAAATGCTCATTAGGAAAAACAAAATTATTTGTTATACTAAAGAATATGTTTATTAATGACATCCACATAATCTTTCTAAAAAATTAAAATAAAAGGGTTTGATAATAATTTAAGAAAATTTTGATTAAATTTCATTGATCACATAAACCCTAAGCATTTTTTTTGAATTTTTTTTAACAAAATACTGTATCAAAACAAACTGCTGTAATAATTTATTCAAATTATCAAAATATACAATAATTAAAATATTTTCAAACAAAACACTCTAACTAGGAACATTCTAGAATTGTAAATCATAGTAAACCTATAAAAACAATATCAATAACTACTCAACCAATAAACCATGAAACAAATTTAATAGGCATGAACCATCAAAGAGAAAAAAATAGCCAAAGAACAATAAATGTAGGAGATTGACAAAACAATATCAAGCAACTCAAAACAACTTCATTTAGTGCGTATTTTAGATTTAGTCTATTCAGTCAAAAACCAGAATTGAATTCAACAATGCTAATCTAAAGCATTTCAATGATTTCATTGTTTTAAATTATATGCATCTCACTAGATATAAATATTATAAGTTGCATCAGGATGTTCCTAAAAGAGTAATATCAAGACAAGAAGAATGTGGTCATTAGGGGCTGGAATTCTTGGTCAATTAATGAAGATGGACTAGGTAGTATATTGATCTACTTTTGTGTAGTATGGATCTTTCTGTCTGGATATGTCTATATCTTTTATCTTCTTTCAATTATTTAATTCTATTAAACCTTTAATATTTTAATATATGGATGCTAGCTCTAGATTTTAAAAACAATTATCTCCATTCTACAAATCTTAATAAAATGGAAAAAAAAAATTAACACATACATTCACAAATAAAAGATCAATCTTTTAAATTTCTCAGAGCTCCACCTCTATAAATTTTCAGAATTTGTCTTAAGTTTTCCTTGGAGATGTCTGAGTTCATTCTCAAAGCTAGAAATTTGCATCTCCAACTTCTTGTTTTCTTCCAATATCGATGCTCTGATTTGGATTTCTAGTGGGAGGGTAAGTCCTTTCTCATTTTTATACCCTCCTCATCATTAGAAGTTCAGTCTCTAAATGAAAATATTGAAAATAAAAAAAAATCACATAGATTCATATTAGTCAATCTCTAAGCGATATATTTCACTCTCCAACTGAATTTTAGTGTCTAAACAAGAGATCTGCTTTATTCATTGTTTTCCTTCTTTCAAAAGTTAATAGGGTTAGGGTTGCTTGTTCACATGGTGTAGATTAGCACTATTTTAATAGCCAGACTGATTACCCCTATGCATATTATTTAATTCCTCCAAGAAAAAATCCATAAGAAATTGATTTCATAAAAGTACATTGAAAACAACTAATGAAGAAGCCACGTTAAGCACCCTAACTCCAGCCTATACAGTTCAATATCACTTATAATTTCACTAGCTTATGATAGTATAAAAATAGGCATATATTTATATTAAAAAACATTAAATATGACAACCCGAAAAGAACATAGTTGATAAATGAAACCCTAATGACCAAAGTATTTTTCTCAAAACCACTTACCTTTCCAACACTACCAAATCTAGATTGCTAACAACAAATCATTAAAAAGTTGAAGATGACTCACCTCACTTGGAAATTAACTTCATACAGAGATCATTCATGAATTTTTTCTTGCCTTTTCCATTAGAGGTTTGATTTTCTTTCTTTCAGCCTAGTATTCTGAGAAAATTGAATAAAAATGGTATTTAATTATGCTCCTTGCGAATATTCTCAATCCCCCATTTCCTGAATTTTTATTCCTCAAACAATGACTTCACCTTGATGATATCAATATCTAAATCTATTTCCATGAAATGTTGGTCAAGTATTTCAATGATAGTGCTATGTCTTCCATCCCCAAAATTTAGATCTATCCTATCTTCTCCATTGCACTTTGTGGTTGGCAACTAGTATATAATCTGATCTTTCCTACTCTGAAGTTCATTAAGTTCTGTACTCATTATATCTTTTCTATTTTTTATGATTCCTATGAGGTTGAAACATTATTCAATACATTCTTGAATTATTGGTTGAACCACTATTTCAACAACTTAGAATGGTCAAAGATGATTCAACCATTAGATCAAGAAAGACATAGCGCTACCATTGAAGAGCTTGTCCAGACTCTCATGGAAATAGATTCAAACATTGTTAGGGTCAAGGAGAAGATATTGTTTGAGGAATAAAATTTTAAGAAATGGAGTGACAATATTCATAGGATAATTGTCAAAGAGATGAAACAATCTCTCAAGTCGAGTGGACCCAAACAATGTACATAGAGATTGGTGTCTCAATTCCCAAATAGCTGGGAACTCATGCATAGGAATAAAATCAATAACACGGAAGGAGACATGGAAGCTTTATTGCTTTTTATTAAACTAGCTAGACATTACATAAAATAAAATACAAACTGTGAACACTAATGTAATTGCAAATTTCTAATCCTACAAGAAATAAGTAGGAGCTACTCTATTCTACACAAAATGGAGCTTCTCTAAGCTCAGTACAAATGCTTATTTGGAGATGCACATAGCCAGGGGCGATCAGTAGCAATCTCTACTCAACTGATATGCTACACACTGACACCTACAGGTTGCTACTATAACTTCTATTCTCTGCTCTCAATCTAGAGCTACACTTATTCACCACTAATTTGTTGATCTACACTTCTCTTGGTGCTTCTTTGTTCTGCTGAACTCTCTGAATTCTTTGAGCTAGATTGACTAGAGAATGTTCTCTCCTTTTGTCTATATCTTGTCCACTCAAAATTTCCCCCCAAATTCAAAATTTAAATCCACAACCACTGCATTAATTTCACTGTAGTCTTCTGTTGTTTAGGTCAGAATTAGTTGGGTGGAAATCCCAACCAAATTTTCTCCAGGATATTCTACTGCAACACTCTTCTAATAGGTAGGTGAGGAGATATCCATTGGGGATTGTTTGGGCTCAGGGACAATAAATTCCAATGCTCCCCCATTGTCCTGAGCCAACAAACCCAATCAAAATCTAAGACAACTATGCCCAAATTTCTCGTTAGGTGTACAAAGTTGTCTCTGCTTAAAGGCTTGGTGAAAATGTCTGCTAGCTACTGCTTAGACTTACAAAATTATAATGAAGTGATAACTAATTTCAATGTGCTTCTTTCTTATATGATATACAAGATTTTTGCTCAATTCAATTGATGAAACATTGTCACAAAAGATCGTAGCTCCATCCTCTTGTTCTTCCTTCAAATCTGCTATGATTCTTCTTAGCTAAATAGCTTGACATGTTGTTGTAGTCACCTCTATATACTTAGCCTCAGTTGTTGATAGAGAAATAATGGGTTGCTTCGTAGAAGCCCATGAGATTACACCTCAACCCAAATGAAACACATACCTAGATGTGCACTTCCTATCATCTATACTTCCTACCCAATCATTATCGATGTAACCAATCAGCCTAAAATCACTTACAAAATTATAAAAAATGCCATATCCCTTGGTGTCATTCACATACCTTAGGATTCTCTTACCTGTTTGTCGATGAATTTCCTTTGGATTATCCATAAATCTAGAAATCAGACTCACTACATGTATTATATAAGGCCTAGTTGTTGTCAAATACATCAAACTTCATACCAAACTCTGATACCTAGTTGGATCAATGTTGTTCCTACAATGTTCTTTGATCAACTAAAGACCTACGACTGTTGGTGTTGATGCAGGCTTACTACCATACAGTCTAATTCTCTTCAAGATCTCATTAGCATATCTTTCTTGAGAGATAAAAATACCATCATGCATTTGTTTTACTTCTATGCCTAGAAAATACCTCAACAGACCTAAATCTATCATTTCAAACTCTCTTTTCATGGCCTCTTTAAAATTAACAATAAGGAAATCATCAACATACAAGACAAAAAATAGAATCTTACCATTAGCTTCCTTGATGTAATGAGTGAGATCACAATCACTTTTTATAAATCCATTTCTCATCAAATATGAGTTAGTCTTGTTGTACCATGCTCATGGATCTTTCTTCATCCCATAAAGAGCCTTCTTCATCCTATATACCTTTCCTTCATGACCCAAAACTTCATAACTAGATGGCTTCTCCACATAAACCTCTTCTTTCAATACTCCATTAAGGAAGGCGGACTTCACATCCATTCAAAATACCTTCTCTTTGTGTTGGGATGCAATAGCTATAAGGGTCAGTGCAAGAAGAGGAGTCCACTTTTTGGGCAAAAAGTGGAAGTGTTTTCCCTGATTTTTAGATTTTGTCTCATTTGAGCTTAAATTTTGAAACACTTAGAGATTGAATCTTGGAAAAAGTCAAGAATATAAAAGATAGCCCTCTGAGTTTAATTTCCAAATATGTAATTTTTTTAATACCCACATAATTAAAAATAACTTTTTGAATGGAGTTCTGAAAACTATGTTTTAAAAATGCCTATTTCAGGACCATACCATGCATGTGTACGACACACACTTTTTGACACAATTAAAATTATTTTCTCAAACCATTTTGGGAAATGGTTTGTAACACACTAAAGATTGATGAGCATATTTTTCTGTATTTTTTTTTCTAATATTTTTGTTTTAATTAATTTTTCAATGGACGTAATTATCTTTTTAAAAATTTGACGTGTACAACCGTAAACTTAACATTTTTCTATTGTTTTTTTTTTTAAATACAAAAGAATTTTGTGTAGATTGATGACATATAACTTTTTTTCCAAAATTCTTTAAAATAAAAAAGTTATTAAATTAACAAAATTAGTTAATATTTCAAATTTATGGACTTATTATAAATTAAATGAAAAATAGTTAAAATAATCAATTTTTAAATAAATTTACATATTTAGAATCTAGACAGTATAATTTGAAATGGGTTTTAATTTCGTATAAAAATTCTCTGATTAGAGGCACGTAAACTATTTCAAAAGTTCATATTTGTGCTTTCATTCATGGAGATTTGAATTTGCAGGTCCATGTCTCAAGTGTGGCCATCCCAGGCCTATCCTGGGCCTAATCCTGAGCCAAGTGGTGGGTTGTGGAATCAACTTCCACAAAACAGGCCCCTATTTTCAAACAAGGGTGGCTTGTAGAAAAAAAAGGAAAAATGTGATTTAGAAACGGACCCCCGTTTCTGAAAAATGGGCCCCTGTTTCTAAAAAGCGGGCCCCCATTTTGTTTAAAAGCGGGCCATTTATTTTTTCTTTGGGCCCCCGTTACCTTTCGGCTCGGGAGCCCGAAGCATAATTGGGCCCCCGTTTATAAGAGCGTGTTTTCCAACGCACGGACTTCCATGAATTTGTGACTCATTACCTTGCACTTGCCCATAACTTCGTGCATGGTCTCCATTCTTGCATCGAGGGCATATGTCTCATCATAGTCCCTCCCTAACTATTGTTTGTACCGCTTCACCACTAATCTTGCCTTTTATCGCTCTATTGTGCCTTTGACATTTCTCTTAGTCTTGTAGACCCATTTAACCCCAATGACTTGCTTGTTGGGAGGAAAATTAGTTAACTCCCAAGTGTCATTCCTCCTTATTGCATCTATTTTCTCATCCATGGCCTCACACAATTTCTCCTTTCTAATAGTATCCTCAAAATAAATTGGATCACTATGAGAAAATAATGCAAAGCTCACATTTTCATCAAACCCATCATCATACCATTCATCTTGGTAGATGTCCCTTAGACTCTTGGTCTTCTTTGGAATTAGGGAGGTGAGAGTGGGCTTTGAACTCTCACTACTATTGCTCTCCTACGTAAACTCTTATCTGTACCGTCGAGAGCTCTCAGGAGCCGATTCTCTGGCTACCTTTGGTTTCTTGCCTTTCTGCCTATTTATGTCAGGAGTTGTTGGGAGCTTCAGCAGTTGTCTAGAACTATCTAGTGCTCACCGAATTCTAAGAATCCTATGACAGTCTGGTTGACTTCCTATCCACATCAGGAATTGTCATGATCTATTTGGAGATGTCATGAGATTCTTCCCAATCTTAATACTCGTCATCATCATCAATGGGCATACTTTGTGAGGTGGATGAAGAGGTATCCACCAAACCATCTCATGACTCATTCTCCAAGAACTCAACATCTCTACTAATGATGATCTTCTTGGTGATAGGGTTGTATAGTCTATATGCCTTGGAATCAACACTATAGCTTATGAAAATGCACTTCTTATCGTTATCATCTAAATTTTACCTCTTCCCTTTTGGCACATGAGCATATTCCACACACCAAAATTCTCTAAGGTACTCAACCATCCACTTGCGCTTATACCATGCCTCTTGTGGAATCTTATCACAAAGCACCTTTGTTGGACTTCTATTTATCAAATATACTGTTGTTTCTACAACCTCACCCCAAAATTCATTTTGAAATCCTTTTTCCTTAAGAATTCTCCTTGCCATCTCAACAATGGCCCTACTCTTCCTCTTAGCCACTCCATTTTTTTGTGGAGTATATGTGGCTATTAACTCCTTTATGCCATTTTGCCTACAAAATTCACAAAAAAGTTGGAGGTATACTCTCCTCCATGATCTGACCTTAGGAATTTTATGCAATGTCCATTCTCCTTTCCATCTTTGGCTTTTAACAACAAAAACTTATCAAAATCTTCAAACTTATGCTTCAAAAATTAAACCCATGTCCTACGGCTGAAATCATCAATAAAGGTCCTAAAATATTAGATGCTACAAATAGGAAAAGTTTGCACAAGGCCAACCAAATTAGTATGAACCAACTCCAATGGTGCTCTTACCCTTCTTGAGTTTCCTTTTTGAAAGGGAAGCCTATGTTTCTTACCCAAAATGCAAGTCTCACACTTGCTACTAGGCTCTTCTATACTTCACAAACCATCTACCATTATTTTCTTGGACAATAAACTCAAACCAACATAACCCAAGTGTCCATATTTGAGATGCCATATCTTGGAAAGGTCTTCAATGTTTCTCTTCAGGGCCTTCAACTACTGCACTATTATACACACTTTCTTGGGAGGTGTAGCATAGGGTTGAGAAGAGAATCACATCTCTATTCTCAAAGGAAACATTTGGTTCCTTGTCATTTCAATTTCTATTATAACTTTCTTACTCCCATCTTTGTTAAAAATGATACACTCACCCTTCTCCGTCAGCAACTTGTATCCATTTTGGATTAGCCACTAATACATTTGGCCTCAAATTCCGATGGATTTTTCCGATGGACAAGGTATTTTGTGATCAAATTTTTATTTTTTTTTAAAATTCCTGATAAAATAGAAATGATGACAATGTTTTTTGATGAAGCTCGTATTAGTCAAAATTCGGACAACCACAACCATTATTAAAAATAAAATTAAAAAAAGTGGGTTCATTTGAAAACCACACATGATGTATTGAATTAACTCTCTACTTCCTCTGCCTCTTCCAGTTCCTTTGTTTCTTTTCCCTCTTCCTCTTCCTCTACTTCTGCAAATTAGGTTCGACATGTCCTTCTCCCTTTAACTCTCGACTTCCTAATTAACAACAACAGATTTATGGCCGAGTGTTTTGTTATCTTTAAAGACTAGTAGGGATATTGAAGGATTCAATTTTAACTTGCTCTTGAAAAATACTATCAATTCAAGGGCATCTATATGAATTATCTTTTCCTGGTTTAAAATTGGGTTGTCTAGAAGGTGATACCGAAGGATTGAGTATCTGGTTTGGAGGGTATCAAACTATTGGATATAGCAAAATTCTTGTAGATTTTCGCATTCCTGTAAATTCTCGTGGACTTGCAGGTTGTGTGTTTTAATCATGTAAAGTTGGTTGCAGACAAGTTCATTTTAGAGTGGGTGTCTCATAAATTTGAGCTTATCATCCTACCAGAATGTTCTCACTTATTTGTTTTTCTTTACTTTCCTAATGTTGCAGTTCCTAGTTATTGAAAAGTCTTCCAATTATCGATTATGTTAGGTAAAGGCTAAAAGTATTGTATAGAAGTTAAAGAATAAGTAAACACTATTTACTATACCAGAATCGGGACATAAGAAACAATGATGTCCACATATTTATCTAAGTGGTGTTACAAAATAGACTACAACTTCCAAGTTTTGTCAAATCCACATAAAAATCTTTTAAAATCAAATAAGGTTATAAGCATTTGAATCTTCCATAGTTCAATTTGGCACTAGTTGTAGAGTATGTCAGGATTCAATCTAACATTTGGAATTTTTGCTTGAATGCCTCGTTGTGCATATAGCCTTATTTTTCCCATCATATATAAGATATTTGAGAAATCTTTAAATGGATCTCCCTCAGTCAAATTTGTCTAGGTGTCATTCCTCTTCATTCCACTTGCTATTATCATATGTTGAAAGTTGCAAAAGCCCCAAAACTTTCTCTGTCCAGGAAGGTTTTGGTCATTTTTCTCACTTTTGGTGGAGTTGCGAACTTTTTGTTGACTACTGTCAATCCCATGTGGAAGCTCTGCTAAGTATATTGGGTTTTTCTTCTCTTCAACTATTTTTATTTCCTCCTTTTGTGGGTTTTTAACAAACAGATGGACTTTTATCTCTTTGTCCCAATATTCCACTCTCTTTTGTCTATAATAACCTATTAGAGGTTGTAGAATGAATAGTTATCTTTAATTCAAGATAGGTTTGAAGGTCAGCCATGGATTATAAACAAAGTTCTAATGGTTTTTGTCAAAATTGTCATAAAACCCTTGTTGATAGGGTTGCAGCAAAAGAACTAATTATAACTCTTAATGTAACCACTTAAGTTTCTTCATATTTTGGATTATAATAGTAAATTCAATTATCTTTCATATAAAGTTGGTTTCATGGTTATTGGTTGTATAAATTATAAGAAATCTAATGCCCTATCAGGATAAATATGGAATAAGCCTAAATGTCATTGACTCAAAACCACATTATGAATGATAAAACCTTAAAATTTTCAAACTAAAAACCTAATACATTATGAATGACATCATTGATTCTTCGTAAATTCATCATTCCTAAGTTGATTCTATTAGATGACACAATAAAAAGGTTTCTCTTTTGTTAAAACTTAAATATTTTTCATCAACTTGCCAAAATCAAGCCTCATTTTTAGACAAGAAAACTATCTTAATTAAATAGTCTTCATAATTGAAGAGAGTCTAAGTTTAAGTAACATTTCAACTTATATATAACTATTAATGAGAAGCCTTTTGTACTTGCAATATCCTTTTGCGTAGTTTGTGAAGATTATGCACCGAAGTTTTGATAGCCCAATTTTTTTGTGTGTGAAGAAAGACCATGTCAGAAAATATCAGTGAAGAACAAAATAAGGAGACAATTGCTAGATTGTGGTCTATCTTGAAAAGAAAAGGTGATGTAAAATGTTATTGTCCTTATAAAATTTGTAATGGATTAAAGACTAGAAGACTTCTAATAAAAACAACTAAGAATCATTGTACGCAACATGGTCACATTGAAGGGGGACATGATTATCATCCATTGGTAAGTTGTTCACTATATCATTTTAACAATTTATATACATAATAAATCACTTCATGATGAGATCATGATCATGATTAAATATTTATTTTGATTATTTTTATATAGGTCGAGCTCCCTAGGGTGAAGATGACAATCATGCACCAGAAAACACAATTGAAGATGATGGTACAAATACACTAATCCATGACACATTTAGTACTCGCATAGCCGATCATGATGATCAATATGACTTTGATGATGTTCATGATTTACCTATACTTGAGAAGGCATACAAGCCCCTCTATGAAGGCTCCCAAACAACTCTTCTCTGTGTTGTATTCTTGTTGGTGAACTTAAAGGTTATGAATGGTTTATCCAACATAACAATCTCACTTATGTTAAGGTATGTTACAAATATCATTATAATTAATAAAGGATGAATCATGTACTATTAATATTCTTTATATTAACAAATTAATATTTTGTAGATTGATAGGTGAGTTTTTGTTACCACCATCAAATATTCTACCTCGCTCATACTAAGAATTAACTTCCATTCCAAAAGACATTGGAATGGAGTATCAAGAAATAGATGCTTGTCCCAATGATCATATTATATATCGTAAACAACATGAATTTGCAACAGAATGCCCTGAATGTCATATCAGTAGATATCGAACAGATCAAATAATAGAAAAGGTGCCCTACAAGGTTCTTTGTTATATTCCCATTATTCCATGTATGGAATGATGATTCAAGTACACTAGCTTGGTACAATTTATGGATTACCATGCATGCAATAGAAGTTGAGATGAAAATATTGGAATGCCTGTAGATGGTTCAACATTTATGGACATAGAGGAAAAGTGGCCACACTTTAAAGAAGAACCTCGTAATCTCAATCTTTCATTGGCAGCGGACGATGTGAATCCATTTGGAGAGATGAGATCTGTTTACTTAGTCTGGACAGTTTTTGTTATCAATAATAACATTCCTCCATGAATGTCAATAAAGAGGGAGCACATAATGTTGGTGATGATTGGTCTAGGTATTTTATCATTTAATATTAATCTACATTTAATTATAAATATTGTAGTAAAATGGTCATAATAATTATGTAATATTTTTGTTCATTCAACTAGGTAAGTACCAAGTTAAAGATATGAATGTATATATTGAGCCTCTTATCGACGAGTTTTTGGAGTTACGGAATGGTGTCACTATGTATGACGTCTCTAGACCAATAGGACAAAGACAAATTCAACTCCATGCAAGGCTTATATGGAAAATACATGATGCCCTAGGGCTAACACATTTTTGTGGTATGTTACAATGTTCAGGTTGCGCATTATAATTATAATTATAAAAATTAACATATTTAATCCAATTATACATTATCTTGTAGGTCTTAAAACAAAGGGAATAATTACATGTCCAGTTTGTGGTCCAAAAGTAAAATCTCGTCATTCAAAAGTTTAGGAAAGTAGGTGTTTGATGAGTATAGGCACTTCCTCCACATAAATCATAAGTATCGAAATACTGAAAAACATATTTTTGATGGGAAAGAAGAGACTACATCAAAGCCACAAACAATGACACTACATGTTTGGAATTTATATTTTTTTATTGTGTTTTATTCATTGATGATTTAATTGATGATCATGAAGGTTGTCAAGGCATTAATGACCACCTTCTTAAGGGACTAAATAGTTGTCTGAGATTATTTAGTAGGTTTCCCTACTACAAGTAGCTACAAATTGTGCATTTATTTGATACTATGCATATTGGAAAAAACCTAATAGAGACAATATGGAAAATATTGGAGGGAAGGTTTGACAAAGAAAAAATTGTCAAAATTTGTAGTGACATTCAAGAATCCAATCATGCAATGAAAAATGTCATTCAATCAAATAGCAATGGAGATCGGCTTAATATAAGTTCCCTTCCTTGGTTATTAATGGACTAGCAAAGCAGTGCTATAAAATAAGTCATATGAAAAAATCCGATTTCCCACAGGATTTTCTACAAACATAGACAATCTCATATCAAAGAAAAGTGAATTTGGGCCAATGATGAAAATACATGATTGACATACCTTAATTAAGGTATTTCATGTTCTTGTGTATTTACTAAATATTTGTATACTATGTGATGAGCTTAAAATATGCTCATAATTTGGATGTTTTGATAAAACTTTTAAATGCCTTTACTTTTGTTATTTCATGGATGTTCAAACTTTGTGAAACCTTTTTGGGATATCCTGTAGCAAGATACTTTTATATTCCTGCAGCTCTTTGTGATTGACTTGATTGCATTTATTGCTCCGTTGACTCCCTAAAATGACTGGTATATCGTATACAGTTTTTGAATGATGAAGTACATTTAAAATGTGTGATTAATGAATGGATATCGTGTATGTGCCATACGCCTTTTCTGTTGCCTGTTACCTTTTGTTTCGCATGTTGTTGAAGAATAATCGAGTCAAGCACAGCCAATCTCGGCCTTGCAGTAAAGTCCATTTCCTGCATGACTTCAACGAAGCTTCGGCAAAGACTCTTTGACTGAAATCATGGGAAAGAATTTTAATGACAAAGAGTGGAGTGCTAGATTCTCTCTGGATCGGGTTGAACACATAAACTCACTTATGAAGTTTGTTCCTTGATTCGAGGATATGTTTTACTTCCACGTCTTTCTTTAATGGAGTTAGTTAGCTAGTTGCTCCCCTGTTTTTAAATAAAGCTTCTCCTCCTGCACGAGAGAGAGGCAAGAGAAGGATAGAATAAGAGTAGTAGATGTCATGTAAGAATCAAGATGATAATGAAATACAGAATCTGTTTAACTAGAAGCAGAGTTTGTTGTTAGTTTCCATATCAATAAAACAATGTATATCATTCTGTTTTTATGAATACAGTTCAATGAAGTTCTGAGTTTCATATCTGCATAATCAGGAGATGCTTGCTAAGGGGGCCCACTTAGTAGGTATCTGTAGCTAGTTAGTTAGTTGTTCTTTCTCGTTAAGCTTCAGTTTTCTTTCATCTTTAAAGTTTTTATACAAACTCAGCTTTACATTGCTCCTGCAGCATAAGGAATCCATCACTGCGTCTGTTCCTGCAGCATAAGGCCAGTTCATAGTTTGTGTTTCAGTTGTATTTATTATGGTTTCTGTCGTAATCAAATCATAGTTGAGTTAAAAAGCTTTGCATTTCCTTCCTGTAGCGTAAGTAGGATTTCTTTTTAGTATGTATTTCCGCTAAGAGTTGACCAAAATAAGTTCCTAGTGCATATATTTTGCTGCGCCATTTAAAGTATACGTCCCCTGGTTTAACAAGTAAATGAACGTCTACAGAAAGAGATAATGGTCACCTGTTGGAATGCCCAATTCCCAGGAAAGGTTTTTACTGTGATCTTCATATCCTTTTGTGGGCGCGACCATCATTTTTGGCGCCGTTGCCGGGGATGGCGTCTAGCTAGGAGTTTATCAGAAGTCATTTTTGGCATTCGTTTAGCTTGTTAGTAAAATTTTCTAGATTTTTCAAGCCACCAATTTGATCCAGCTGACAACGAACCTGAGGAAAATCCATTCGCTCTGTTATTCCAGCAACCAAACATGGCAAATAATCAACCCAATAATCCGCCTCCTGCATTTGAGTTTCCTATTATTCCCCAGGGAGATACTGACAATCTTAAAAACATTCCCTCTTCTTTGCTTCCCAAGTTTTATGGCCTGGTCACAGAGGACCCAGAAACCTTTCTGTTTGAATTTGATGTCCTCTGTCGCAGTTATGACTACAACACAGACGCTCATAAATTGAAGTTATTCCCTTCCACCTTGAAGAAAGGAGCTCTCAGATGGTTCATGAGTCTGGGAAGAGGTGTAGTTGATAGTTGGGAGGTCATGGAGACAAAATTCCTTGAAAAGTATAAGGAATATTGTAAGAGCACCAGCAAGGGTGATGATATATTCTGAATTCAGTAGAAGGAGGATGAAAGTCTGGAAGATTACATTTCTAGATTCTTGTTTGCACTACAGAGGAACTCAAACCATACTCTCAATGAGGACTCTCAGAAACTGCTGTTTCTAAAGGGAATCAGTGATGCTTGTATAGATGCCCTGGACCTGATAGGAGGAGGTGATATAACCCAGGTGCCTTGGGATGATATAAAGAAAATATGTCTTAACTACTCTCGAGCAATAGTTAAGAAAGGTAGAGGTCATCATGCTACAATAGGGAAGTCTTCTTCTGGCGGAGTTTCCCGAATAGAGATAACAAATTTACTATCTAACTTCAAGCAGGACATCATTAATAATATGGCTACGCAACTGGACACTATGCAAGCTCGAAAGAAACATGAGGAGGCTGACGCAGTTTTGGCCGAGTTTTGTCCATACTGCAGATAAAAGAAGCGTGATTGCAGATGCAAGATGGTGACTAATTTGGAAGCTAAACAACTACCTACTGACTTTAAGCCAGTAGAAGGAGATGATGATCACGTGTTCTTTGTTGCACAAAGGAGACCATGGGCCTAGAGACAAGGTATTCCTCAAGACCCTTTAACTTTTGGTAATTCTTATTCTGGATATAATAATCAATGGCAACATGCATATGGACCACCACCATCCTGGAACCCACCTCAACCAAATTGGCCTAATTATCAGAACCAGCAATGGCAACCCCCTCAAGGAGGATGGCAGCAGCCACAGGGGCAATGGACCCCACCTTCAGGAAATTGGCAGCAAAATTCTCAATGGCGAGGCCCTCAACAATGGCAAAACCAATCCTCTAGATTCCTGCAGCTTCCACAACCACAACCACAAGCCCTTATGCTGCCTCCTACAGTAACTGCCACAAACCCTAGACCTCTGAAATAAACGCCTATGCCTGCCCAGCCAATGCCCAATCCCAATAATAAACCTCAGCAGCCTGCGTATCTTGCCGAAGCCAACCAATATCAAGCTTATGCCTTAAACATTAATGACATCCATTTGAGGTCTGGAACTACTTTACCTGCTCCAAAACCGCTTCGGATTACTGAAATATTAGATCCTCCCCATGAAGAACCTACTACACCTGTTGTTCCTACTGAGCACATACCAATAACAGATACCGTTCCTAAGGAGCCTATTCTGCAAAATCAGGATAACCCACCTTTTCCTCAGAGGTTGCAAAGTACTGCATATAAACCCATGGAACAACCCACTTTTGACATTATGGATCAGCTCAAAAATGTGCAGATTCAAATTCCTTTATTTCAGGCTATTAAAGATATTCGTATTTTTGGAAAAGCTATTAAAGAAGCCTGTTTAAAGAAGCCTGGACAAAAGAAAAAGGACCCTCAAACGATTCCAAAATATATTGACCCTGGAAGTCCTGTAGTACAGATAAATGTAAATGGCCAAGTTGTAAAAAATGTTTTAATTGATTTAGGTGCTACCATTAATGTCATGACAAAGCATACTATGGACTCCCTAAACATTTCAAACATTAGGTCTACACCCACAGTCCTGCAGCTTGCAAACAGTTTCACAGTTAAGCCTGATGGGATTGTAGAAGATGTAATTGTCATTCTTGAATCTTGGGAGTACCCTGCTGATTTCACAATATTATCAGTTAAGGCAACTTTAGGAGGGTATCCATTTATTCTTGGTAGACCATGGTTAGCAACTGCCGATGCTTTTATAAGATGTCGTTCTGGAGATATGACCATTTCTGATGGGCAGTCCACAAAGAAATTGGCTCTGTATCCTTCTGCTAGACCTCAGCCAGATTTGTCCCAACCTGTTTGGCCAGATGTGGGGGAGGAAATTGAAGAAACCAATTCCTTGGCTCAATTAATGATGATTCAAAATGACCCATTCTCACAACTTCAGAGTGAAGATGCCTTATTGTTTCAAATTCTACAAAACAACTTTGATAAAGGTGGTTCATCTGAACCAAATGATACTCATTTACAATATTTCCTGCAGCAATCAGATTCTAAAAATTCATTGCCTAAACTTCCAGCGATTTTTCATAATTTACTTCCACAAGAGATACAAACATTACATGTAGACTCTATGAGTGATCTCACAGAACAGATAGAATTGTCTCAAGGTCATTATTTGAATATCAATAATAAGCTATCACAGTCTCAACAGGCTGACCTATTAAAGATGCTACAAGAACAGCATAAAGCTTTTGCATGGGAATATGGGGACATGCAAGGAATAGATCCTCGAGTTTGTACTCATAGGATATATATCAAAGAAGATTGTTCACCAATTAGACAACCTCAAAGAAGAGTAAATCCAGCACTTAGGGAAATAGTTAAAAGTGAACTTCAAAAATTGCTTGATGCTGGCTTTATTTATCCAATCTCTGACAGTCAATGGGTTTCTCCCTTAGTTATTGTTCCCAAGAAAGGTGAAAAATGGAGAGTATGTGTCGATTACAGAGAATTGAACAATGCTACTAAAAAAGATCACTTTCCACTACCTTTTGTAGATCAAGTATTAGACTCACTGTCTGGCAAAAGATATTTTTCCTTTTTGGATGGTTACAATGGATACAATCAGATAAAAATAGCCCCTAAAGATCAAGATAAGACCACTTTTACCTATCCATGGGGAACATTTGCTTATTCGGTCTTGCCTTTTGGCTTATGCAATGCGCCAGCAACATTTCAAAGAGTAGTAATTAGTATCTTTGCTGATATATCTCATGAATGTATGGAGATTTACGTGGATGATTTCACTGCCTATGGAGTCACATTTGAAGAAGCACTGCTAAATTTAGAAAAAGTATTGAAAAGATGTAGAGAGAAAAATTTGTCTCTAAATAGTGAGAAGTGTTTTCTAATGATGGAAGAAGGTATTGTTCTAGGTTATCATGTTTCAAAAAATGGAATTCAGGTTGACCCTGCTAAAATTGAAGTAATTAAGAATTTACAAACTCCTGCAAAATAGAAAGATGTCAGAAGTTTTCTTGGTCATGCAGGGTATTATAGAAGGTTTATAAAAGACTTCAGTAAAATTGCCAGTCCACTTTATGTTCTGTTAACAAAGGATTCTCAATTTGAGTGGACAGAGGCCTGTGAAAAATCCTTCCTGCAATTAAAGGACTTGCTTACTAAAGCCCCTGTTCTTCAAGGTCCAAAATGAAATTTGCCTTTTCACATACATGCTGATGCTTCTGACTTTGGCATAGGAGCAGTTCTGAATTAGAAAGAAAATTCAGTTGAACATGCTATTTACTTTATCAGCAAGAACCTTCAAGGTCCTGAGCTCAACTATACTGTCACAGAAAAGGAGTTGCTTGCAGTAGTATATGCTTTGAATAAATTTAGACATTATGTCACAGGTTATCAGATATTCATCCATACTAACCATGCAGCAATCAAATATCTGATGAACAAACCTGCCATTTCTGGTAGGTTGGCACGTTGGCTCCTGTTGTTACAAGAATTTGATATTTCCATAATTGACAAACCAGGAAGAGCTAATGTTGTAGCTGACTTTTTATCAAGACTCCAATCAGCTACACCTATTGAACATGAGATCATTGATGATAAGTTCCCAGATGAACAATTGTTTTTCATCACTGCACATATACCTTGGTATGCAGACATTGCCAATTATCTAGCAGCAAATAAAATACCAGACTACTTTTCTCTGAAAGAAAAGAAGTTAATAGATAAAAGTTTTAACTTTTTCTGGATTGCAAATAGTTTGTTTTATACTGGAGCTGATCAGGTAATGCGAAGATGTGTAAGAGAAGACGAAACTCATGACATATTGCATGCTTGCTATGATGAACCATGTGGAGGACATTTTGCAGCAAAAAGAACATCAATGAAAGTTCTTACAACAGGGTACTACTGGCCAACATTACATAAGGATGTTGTGGCCTATACAAGAAAATGTGACAAATGCCAACGTATGGGAAGACCAACTAAGTCCGATGAAATGCCACTACATCCATAGATAATAGTCACCCCTTTTGATAAATGGGGGATGGATTTTGTAGGACCAATTGATCCACCATCAAATGGAAAGTCATACATTCTAGTTTGCACAGACTATGTAACAAAATGGGTTGAGGTAACAGCTATGGCTCATGCTCGAGATAACAAAGTTGCTGAGTTTCTGTATGAACAAATTTTCACAAGGTTTGGGGTTCCCAGAGAGCTTGTAACCGATCAAGGAGCTTAGTTTACATCTAATCTCATCACAGCACTAATGAATGAATATAAAATCAAACATAGGAAGTCCAGCCCTTATCACCCTCAAGCCAATGGTCAGGCAGAAGTAACAAACAGAGAAATTGAGGCGATCCTCACAAAGACAGTACAGATACATAGAAAAGATTGGAGCAATAGACTTCCTGAAGCAGTTTGGGCTTACAGAACTACATGGAAAACAACAACTGGGTTTACACCTTTTGAGCTGCTTTATGGGAAAATAGCCATGTTACCCATAGAATTTGAACACAAAACTTTGAGGACAGCTCTTGAACTCAATATAGACATATCTGAAGCACAGAAGGACCATCTCCTACAGCTAAATGCTTTGGACGAAATGAGAAAAGCCGCCCTACAGCATACAGAAGCAATCCAACAGCAAAAAAAAAAATGGCATGATCAGCACATCAAAACCAGGAAATTTTCTACTGGAGATTGGGCTCTGTTATATGATTCCAGATATCAAAAAAACCAAGGTAAGCTCACAACACGTTGGCTAGGCCCCTATGAAGATGAAAATGTGTTCGACAATGGAGCTGTACAGCTGGTAACAATAGACCCAGTCCGCTTCAAATTGCTGGTGAATGGCCACCGACTCTGGTTATACCACAAACCAGTCTCCAAGGAAGAATTCATGTAGCAGTTCATTCAGGTTCCTCCCACTACTCTTCCTGCAGCCGAAGGCTTTTGCCTTTCTCCTGCAGCGTCACTGTAATTTTTAAAAAGCATGCCCATAATAAAGGTTTTCTTTTTTTGCAAAAAGAAACCCCTTTTCTCCATTCTCATCTATCGCCCCCATTTCACTTCTTTCACTTCCATCCATTCATTCATTTATTCATTTCATCCACCCATTACACCCATCCACATCATCCATCCACATCAAGCTTAATTAAAATATCTTTTCCACTTGTCAATCTATGCAGCTGCCATCATATTTCTTCACACGTACGTGCAATTATCAGAGGTATGCCATATCTTTTCTTATCACATATTTGATTTATTTCATTCTATTCATTTTCTGATATGCATGTACCAGTCATTATTGCCTGAACTTCTTCCTGTTCTTTGCGACATGTGAGGACACATGTCATATTTTAAGTAGGGGGCGGGGTAATCTATCTTTTAAAACCTGTCTTTTCGCTGCTGTCATAACTGCAAAATAATCTTCTTTAATATTTTTCTGGTACTTTCCAACTATGATCGCATGTCTTTCTTTATTACATAATCATGATTAAGACTGCTTGTTCAAAAAAGTTCATTTTTGGAAAAGAAAGAAAGTAATGTGACGGCACGAAAAAAGAAAGAAACCAGAACAGAAGGGAAGCAGTGAATTTGAATCTTCACCAAGGAATTGAGTTCAGCTGAAGGAAAACTGAAAACATGGGTGGTCAGTTGGTGCGACATGAGCCTACAGCTCATGAAACATTATTGCAAAATCCGTAAACAGTCCACGCATTCAGCCTCTGTGGATGGTTAAATTATTTTTTGAGCTTAAATGATTTCAATGAGGAGGCTGCTGCAGAATTTCTGAGGACCCTTTCTGAAGGGGAAGCCACTGTATGGGGTCTAACGGTTGTTGCAACCGAAAATAGAATTGCAGAAGTAACTGGGCTTCCAGCCATTGGAGAAAAATTTTCTTCAGACGCTGCAGCAACAAGGGCCGAGTTTTCAATGCCTACTGATGGACCTCTGGAAGTCTCCAAGCAGGGATGCAAGCGCGTATCGTTGCCTCCTCCTTATTCAGAGTATGCTATTTACATAATCAGGTATTTGACCTGTGAAGGCCATTTTTCTTATCTGCATTCTCATCATTTCAAATTATTGAGCCATATGAGGCATGGGTTAGTTATAAATGTTCCAAATTTCTTGTTAAAATTTTTAGAACACAATGCCCACGGAACTCAACAAGGAAAAGATAATTCTGTCACTCGTCATGGCCTCATTAAATTACTGATTGAGTGCTCTTTAAGGGATGTCTCATCTCTCTCCTGGCAACAATTTGTTGCCCAAAAGAGTTTGCAAATTCCACAACCTCCTAGGGTACTTACCCCACGGCCTCAGAAAAAGAAGAAAGAAAGTCCATCTACCAGTAAAACAGGGCAAGGGTCATCTACTCCTGCAGCACCTTCCCCTGCAGCTGTTTCTCCTACAGCAACGCCTGTTGCTATTTCTAGTTCGTCGTCATCCTCTGGTAGGGCAAAGCCCTCTAAGCAAACAAAGAAGAGGAAAACTGTCGGAACTCCTCTTGCTGTCGCATCAGTGTCAAGAAGGGTGTTCGCAAGGAAACAATCTAAGAACTCCCCTGCTTCACCACAACCAGAGGTGATTGTAATTTCAGAAGAATCTATTGAGTTTGAATTTAATGTTTCTCAGAATGTGTCCGAAAATGCTGCCCAGAGTTCGATCGTTCCTGAAGTGGAACAAGTTGAGACAAAAGAAACAGGGCATAATGAGCAAGGGTTACCAAATCTTGATGATTTGGCTACTGCTGCTATGCAATTTTCGGAGAAAGCACAGGCTTCTCCACCATAGGAACAAGAAGAATTTATCTTACAGCAAGAGGAAGAATAGACTGAACAATCAAATGTGCCTAGTGAAGTTGTATCTCATCCTGAAGTTTGCAAAGCCATTGTTGTGTATAAGAAAATATTTTTAATGGAGTTTCGAGAATATGTTAAAGCTAATTGGGAAATAGTTACATTGCAAACCTTGACTTTCCGATACATAGCCCAGACTGTCATGCAGCAAAGTCTATGGGAAATAGAAAAGAAAAAATTAAATAAGAAAATTGAAAGTCAGAAGCAAGAAATTGCTGAGTTGAAAGCAAAAACAGACGAAATGTTGAAAGTAACTGGCCAGATTATGGAATGTAGACCCCCACCCAGAGTTTATGCTCTGTGCCTTAAAGAACAGTTTTTATGGTTCCAATTAATGAGAATTTCCAAAAACCAAGATCCTATAATTCATAACGCCAAAGACTTCTATGAAGCATACCAGGCAGCCCCTAACTGGTTAAGGAATTCTCTCTGTGAATTCTATTTGCATGGCTTTTTAATACCATTTGAAATAGAATGGAATCCTCTTCTATATATTGGTGATATTCATTTAAGAGCATTTATGTCATGGGCAACAAATGAGACAAATTATGGCAGGCAATGGGAAACATATGAGGAAGTTGAGAAAACAGAGCCTGTTCCATTATGATCTCACAGTTCAAATCCTTATACAATGTTGAAAGATTGGTTTGCTCTGACATATGGTGTTAATAATGTTTCAGCAAGAGGGAAAATATTTGATATCAGAAAACAGGTATATGATGAATTCCAGGCACAACAATATTCATTTTGGAAATTGGCATTCTCCAGAAGTGAGAAGAGATGGGAAAGGTTAACTGTTGGGTTAAGAAAGTCAGAACCGCATAGTCCCTTAAATTTTACAGCAGCTCTCAAACGAACTAGCAGATATATTCAATTGGGACTTCAAACAAGATTTTAACTGTGGTTACCGCTGACATTCAGACCCCCTGTGCTAATGTGGCCACTTTATCCTCACCAGGCTACAAAACTCAACAATGAATTAGAAGACCAAAGGTATGAAAAATGCCGGGATTTCAGAGGATTTTATTACAAGTTTAAAAATCTATTTCAGAGTCATGTAGCAGCCACCGACTTCAGAGAAACAACCAAGAAAGTTAATGCTGGAGGACCAGCATTGGGCTAAGTAGGGGGCAGTGATGAGCTTAAAATATGCTCATAATTTGGATGTTTTGATAAAACTTTTAAATGTCTTTACTTTTGTTATTTCATGGATGTTCAGACTTTGTGAAACCTTTTTGGGATATCCTGTAGCAAGAGACTTTTATATTCCTGCAGCTCTTTGTGATTGACTTGATTGCATTTATTGCTCCGTTGACTCCCTAAAATAACTGGTATATCGTATACGGTTTTTGAATGATGAAGTAAATTTAAAATGTGTGATTAATGAATGGATATCGTGTATGTGCCATACGCCTTTTCTGTTGCCTGTTACCTTTTGTTTCGCAGGTTGTTGAAGAATAATCGAGTCAAGCACAGCCAATCTTGGCCTTGCTGTAAAGTCCATTTTCTGCACGACTTCGAGGAAGCTCCGGCAAAGACTCTTTGACTGAAATCATGGGAAAGAATTTTAATGACAAAGAGTGGAGTACTAGATTCTCTCTGGATCGGGTTGAACACATAAACTCACTTATGAAGTTTGTTCCTTGATTCGAGGATATGTTTTACTTCCACGTCTTTCTTTAATGGAGTTAGTTAGTTAGTTGCTCCCCTGTTTTTAAATAAAGCTTCTCCTCCTGCACGAGAGAGAGGCAAGAGAAGGATAGAATAAGAGTAGTAGATGTCATGTAAGAATCAAGATGATAATGAAATACAGAATCTGTTTAACCAGAAGCAGAGTTTGTTGTTAGTTTCCATATCAACAAAATAATGTATATCATTCTGTTTTTTATGAATAAAGTTCAATGAAGTTCTGAGTTTCATATCTGCGTAATCAGGAGATGCTTGCTAAGGGGGCCCACTTAGTAGGTATCTGTAGCTAGTTAGTTAGTTGTTCTTTCTCGTTAAGCTTCAGTTTGCTTTCATCTTTAAAGTTTTTATACAAACTCAGCTTTACATTGCTCCTGCAGCACAAGGAATCCATCACTGTGTCTGTTCCTGCAGCATAAGGCCAGTTCATAGTTTGTGTTTTAGTTGTATTTATTATGGTTTCTGTCGTAATCAAATCATAGTTGAGTTAAAAAGCTTTGCATTTCCTTCCTGTAGCGTAGGTAGGATTTCTTTTCAGTATGTATTTCCACTAAGAGTTGACCAAAATAAGTTCCTAATGCATATATTTTGCCGTGCCATTTAAAGTATACGTCCCCTGGTTTGACAAGTAAATGAACGTCTACAGAAAGAGATAATGGTCACCTATTGGAATGCTCAATTCCCAGCAAAGGTTTTTACTATGATCTTCATATCCTTTTGTGGGCACGACCATCACTATGCATATACTTTTCATTGTGTTATGTTAGAAAACAATGAAAATATCATTTGATAATTGTTGTAGTATGTTCTACCTCTATCTCTCTGAGACAACTTTGACAATAATGTCAAGCAAGTCATATATGATCTTAGAAAATACATGAGGTAACTAGTGATCTTTGTTCAATTTTTTGTATAGATAATATATTTGCAATTTGTTTTACTTGTTATGTAATATATTGTATATCATTTTCTAAAGTCTCATTTATATATTTTTACGTCTTGAATCTCTTCTAGATAGTTGTCATCTAAAAAAATCCATAAAGAAGATATAAAATATTGGAAGAGAAAGGTTCCTCATTTAATGTGTGAAATGCAAAAGTGTCTACCTTCAACTTTTTTCAATGCACAAAAACAATACCTCATAGACCAAGTTGAGGAGATTGAATTGTGTGGACCTGTACACACTAGGTCAATGTGGATGGTTGAGAGGAACTTGAAATTTTTTAAGACTTTGGTTTGACAAAGAGCACATCTTGAGGGTTCTATGGTGGAGGGATATATGGTATACCGGGCTATGGTGTACATTGTTGAATATATTCCTAAGTTTGCAGTAGAGATCCATATAGATCGCATTTGGGATCCCAACTCAATTAACAAAATAGAAGGGGAGTACTTGATGGGGAAAGGTAGATTGAGAAAAGTGAGAGGTAATTATAAGATGTTATTGTAGTTAGTTAATTCTTAATCTTCTAAATAAATCGGTTGTAGGTTGTCTATTAATTATTTCTACAGTTGGTCAGGAGTGGGATGAGCTACATTTATATATTGTAAACAAAATTGATTAGATGATGGTGTGGATTGAACAATGTCAACATTTTAGTCGCACATTAACATGGGAAGGTGCGGCGTCATTGGTTAAAGAAGCTCATCGTAATAGAGATTCCAATGTTACGCAAAGGGAAATTGATTTAGCATATGGTTTAAGAGATAAATAGGTACGTATAATTTTATTAATCCCTCGTATGTTTATCAACTCACAATACAATAATTTTAATATGTTAGACATATTGCATGTCAAACACCATAAGGCTATGTGCTGCAATGGTCATACATTTCGCATCAAAAAATTGGATGACATGAAGAAAACTTATGATCTTGGGATAACTGCAGTCTTTGAGGTGACCAATATTTCATCTAGAAATGACATTCATCCTCAAGAGTCTCAAAATTGATACTATGACTTTTTGGATGATATACTTGAGTGTGACTTTAATTCCTTCAAACTAGTTCTCTTCGTCGTGAAATGGTATATGCTACGACTGAATACAAATGATCCTGATAGAACTATTATTGAACATGATAATGGATTTATAATGGTTAATACAAGGTAGTTTGATCTAGTTGGAGATGAGCCTTATGTTCTTCCAAGCCAATGTGAGTAGGTATTTTACTCAGAGGTTCCATATAAATTGGGTTGGTCATTTATTGTTAGACATGATCCAAGAGGAAGGCCGATAAAGTATAATGAGACAGAAGAAGAAGATAACAAAGAAGTAGATGATGATGATGATGATGATGATGATGATGATGATGATGATGATGATGATGTTGATGCTGATGCTGATGCTAATGATGAGGATGACAATGACAATGAGGATGATGATGGTGATGGTGATGGTGATGGTGATGGTGATGATGATGATGAGGATGACGGTGACAATGAGGATGATGATGGTGATGGTGATGGTGATGGTGATGGTGATGGTGATGGTGATGGTGATGGTGATGGTGATGATGGTGATGATGATGATGACGATGACGACGACAATGATGATGATGATGATGATGATGATGATGATGATGATGATGATGATGGTCATCATAATCATCATCATCATCATCATCATCATCATCATGGTCATGATGATGAGTTGGATGAAGAAGAAGATCAATGCAATGAATGACTTTGTGTTTATCTATGGAATATGGACTTTTTGTTAGATATGTGATGGATGGTGATTTAAAATACATATGTGATAGATTTCATGTTTATGATGATACATTTGACATTTGTTGAACTTTGTGTTTATTTATGGAATGTGGTATATCTATTAGCTATGTGATGGATGGTGATTTATGATATATATGTGATAGATTACATATTTGTAATGATACATATGTGATGCCTATGATGCTCAATTACATATATGATGATACATATGTGATGCTTATGATGCTCATGATACATATGTATTCATTGTTTATCAAATTAAAAATATAATGCTTATGATGCTCAATTATTGGTGCTAGTTTTAGGTATATATTTTGTGTGATGCTGCCACTCTTGGTGTAAATAGGCAATTGACTATAAGCATCATCAACCCTTTAGTTGAGGATCCTACATAGTCTACATAAAGTAAAGGTAAGGAATAAAAAAATATATAATGATTATGATGATTACATATTGTTCATGATGTGTACTATGTAATTTTTAGTATACGTAGCATGTAATTCTTATTTAACATAAGATAATTGAATTACATATGCAGGAAGCTGAACCCCTTTGATGAGGATCCTGCACAGTCTCATGGATTGACAGGTATAAGTCAATACACCCTATAGAAATAGTTTATTTAAAAAAATTAATAGGAAAACAAACTTCCTCAATTCTTCAAACCTCGACATTAGCAGCAAATCTAGTACATTATCAACACTTGAGGCCCCAGTTGGACTTATTCAATTTTTAATCTCAACATCAACTTGAGGGTCAACTTCTTCATCAACATTACCCTCATTTGCAAAATATCTCTCTCATTACAAACTAACTCTCTCATTTGATGGAGTGTAGATACCACCAAGTAGGTATTTGTCAGATGTGTCTTCCTCAAGTGAGGGAAATATAGGAATAGTCAACAAAAGTGAGACATGTAGTAGGTCTAAAATAGGGAGATAAACTAGAGGTCAAAAGATTACAAGAAAATTCAATAAACACTTGGAATTTTTCCTTGCTCAAGGGGGTCATGTTCTTATGATGATGAGACCAAAGACGACATTGAGGTCTCCTTGAGGTACAAACATCTAAAGAAACAATGGGTACCCAGGGAACTTCCTCCAATAAACACTGATTTTTGTGTTAATGAGAGGATATATTGCATAGCACCTTCGTTGTTACGTGTTTTGGGCCTATTTTCCATTGACGACATAAAGGTCTGTTACAACAAAGTTGTTGAATTGATGAAGTATGTCGAACCTTGTTACAATTACAAAAATTGGATGTAGATTGTTTGATATAAAAAAGTATGCGTATGTATGCACTGTCAGCAAATTATATAAAATAGAAAGATAATGATCAAAGTAAATGAGTGGTTGCATACATTGACGGAAGGCCAAAAGCAAGAAGGAATATTACAGGTTTTATAAATAGTACATGACCTTGGTCAACTAATTATAAACCCAATTACATATTTGAGGCACGCAAGGGAAATCGTGTATTCGTATGTACAATAAAATTAATAAGTGCAGGGGAAGAGATGCTAATAGATTACAATTTAAATCGTATAGATACAGACAAAGTTACTAATATGGGGGTCGTACGTACTATATATACCATTTAAACCAACCTCCAATTAATGACTCCAATATACCATCTTATTATTTTTTTGGCTAAGTCTATTGGTTTCATTTCGCTAATGTGTTTATATTTTTTCTCTGTCATAGGGTGACGTGGATCCGTCACATAGCACAGACAGGGATGTAGGTCCCGTCACTTCTACTGAGTAGGTAAATGTCATTGTAATTGTACAAATTAGATAGAAGCAAACCATTACATTATTATGTTATTTTCTTGACTATTTTAAAATAATTTTGATAGTGTTAATAATATTTTTGTCATAGATGGATGTTCAAGGAAAGGGAAAGGAACCTCCCTTACATCAACACCTTGGCACAATATTAAGCGATGAGGACTACGCAATTTCACAAACCCTATAGAAGTGATAAAAATGTCTATCACAAAAATTAATAAAGATATTGTTGCTTTGGTATGCACGACCCCTTAGACTGATGAGATAAAAGATAGGCAGAATAAATTGATGAAAGCAGTAGAAAACATGTGAGTAAGGAGTAATGAAACATTTAATTACAACAAAAGTTCAATAATGGTTTATATTTTATACTCTTTTATGTCACTAACTAAAATATATACATGTTTTTACATAATTTCATGTGTCATCATCAACCTAGTGGACATGATCAGGGTATTGCAGGTAGTGCAGGTGATGACCATGTTCTATATATTAAAACTACTCCTTATTTGGACTTGTGAACTTTCTTTTTTAATTCTAGTGTTATTTACAAAGGCCTTTCCCTATCTATATTATTCTCTCTTTAGAATGAATAATAATAATTTTTGTGTGTATATATGATTTTAATAATAGTTAATTAAAGTGTTAATAAAGTATTTAGTTGCACAATTAGAATTTATCATTTGATCTGATCCGATCATTTGTATTTTAATTTACTATTATTAAATTATATTTCAAATTAGGGACATTACAAAGACCAATAAGACAACACAGATTTTGACAACATGAGATAGAACATTGAAGCAATCTAAATAAATAGATTCCATGGACTATCTTTTGTAAGGACTATACTAGTTTATCACTTACACTGCCCTCTTGTCAAAAGTTTCCATACCTTTGTCCTGCATCAAAACCTACCTTCCGTATTCTCCTTCATATTGTTGTATCATTAAGATTAGCATCGAACACTTAATAAAGGTTCATATTTCTTTACAACTCCTAATAAAGGTTCATCCTTGTTTACAATTCTTGCAGTTTTCATATATTTAATGTATTATTCTTCAAGTGCTACCAATGTTCTTGTGGAAAGGCCACCTCATTCGAGGTTCTCCCCATCTATATTGCCGACTACAATGTCGACAATAGGAAGCATGCAGACATCCTCTACTATTCATCATGTTGACTCACCCACTATTGGTAGTTCTCTCTTTTTCTCTCTCTTTTGTTATGTGTTTATTTCCCTTGAATTGTTCTTTCTTGGGGGCATTTCATAGTGGATTCATTTTCTATAGTAGGAGATGCACATGAGGATGCACCAGAGGTGAATACTAGTGATAACATACCATCATTTCCTGGATGTTCTTATATTGCTAGTATGGGAACGTTCCAGACCACATTGGTGGTGAGTGATGAAGAATTGATTCCCTTGAAGATACAGAAGGTTCTAGGTACTTTAATATTATTATTATATATAGTGTAATTGCAATTTACTTACTGATCACTCATTTTGGACTAATGATCCCATGATTTTTTTTGTAGGGAATGATATTTTTTATAAAAATCTTATTGAAATTGCATTGCAGATGTTTGGGCCCACCATATGTAAAAGGTGAAACATCATATGTCAACTAACCCTAATCCATTATTTTTATTTCACATCATTTCTAGAATAATTTTCCTTTGATCAATTTCTTGAACTATATTAATGGTAGCTTCAATTCATTTCTGAATCTAATAGGTTTGGTTTTGCTTAAAAGGTGGAATAACGAATAAAATAGGTTAAATGATGAACTCACAAACCGTATGGTTGTTTTTTAAAATTGACAGATTCGACAAAACCAAACTCCTTAAAAATGCTGGCACATATCTAAAGTGTGGGAGGGACCAATACATGACACATTTAGAGAAGAATGTAAAGTATGAGCGTCCCCCCATGATTCTAGAGAGGGAGTGGAAGGATCCGATTTTGGATGCGAAGGAGATAATTGAAAGGAAAAAGGAAATACACCACCAAACACAAGAAGAAGGTATATGATACTATTAAGACTTAATTATGTACTAATTACTTTTTATATTTATATAATCTTAACATATTTCAAACTTTTCATAGACTGAGTGACACATCAAAGACAACCAAGGAAAGACAAGAATAGGACAGGCAACACAGACTCGGCTTGGGTGGTTATATGAAACTTGTCGCATGAATTGTAAGTATTGGTAAATAAAATATAGCATCAAAATGTTTATAAATTGCAAACAACATTTTTTTGATCAAACAATACAAGCAAAATTTATGATACTAAGCAAAAATGGAAGGCTCTGAATTCAATAGAGTGCCCACACAAGTGTTGGCATTGTGTCGTCATTGATGTCAATGGGTATAGGATTACTATCGGTATGAGAAATGATTAAGTTACTTGTATAGTGCTTCACTAGTAAGGAAAGGATGTCAACTGGTAAATCATATGTTGACCTTATGAAGACAACTCAACAAAGTGGGTAGCTATCAACCGGAAAGATGATGACCAGTATACAAGAAGGATGGGCAAGGTGGCTGAGTTGTTATTTATGATGAAGAGGAGGAATACTACCTAAATCACATCAACATAGGAGGAGAAGGATGAACAATTCATCAGTATGTTATGAGGTTGCAGAACAATAGGACTCCCACTGGTAAGTGGAACTTATCTCCTATTGTGCATCATAGTTCTATGAGACAAGGTAGATGAGGAAAAAGAAGGTGTTTGAAGGCTCACACCAAATCTACCGATGAATGAAAGGAATTCCTCAAGTGCATGAAATTAGGGTTATGCACTGGATTGATAGAGAAGGAATGTTGAGATGCTAGTACAGATGAAGAGTGATGAGTTTGTCACTTTGACAAATTGGTTGTGATATAGTCAGAGCTAATCAGGGAAAAGGCAAGGCAGAGCAGATGTAGACAAATAAAAATAGCTTGATGTAAGATTAAGTCTATAGAAGGTTGATGATATGGTGTCATCAAGAGGTTTTATCAGTATGAATGTTCATTGGTAATATAGACAAGGAATAGATGAAGAAGACTCCCCATCTATTGAAGATGTGCATAAGGTAGGTTAGGAAGAGTGCTAACTGATTGAGTAGTCCACCTGCAGAGAAGCAGAGTGCAAGGTTAATGATAGAGTGGTTTGAGGGTTTAACTAGTAGGGTTAGTATACCAGTAGATGAACATGGTAAATGAGTTGGTCGATGATACCTAAACCAACACACTGATCTGAGCTGGTAGTTGGCCAACTTGGATGGCACAAGGAGATGAAGTGGCAAGCATGCAGAAGTCAATGGAAGAGTCATGTAGAGATATATTTCTCTATTGTTGTGCATTCAATATGGATCTCATGATTTATGGATCCAATCAGAAGAGTGCAGCTCAAGGAAGAATGAGCAACTGCGACAAATCAGGGAGTGTTGGCGCCTGGATCAAAGCAAGAAAGTCAGTTTATGAGATGACCTTGAGGTGGAAACAACAGTGGTTTTAATTGTTGTTTGATAGATGGAGGTCATGATGAAGGGCCATGTTTTGTATATTTAGAAAACATGTATTAAAAGGCATGAAAATGGTGTAGATGAACAGTTGGTTGTCTGGTAGATCAAATTGGACAAGATCTAATTGGATTTGGTTTTCCTCAAGGTTAATGAAGAAACCCTAATAGCCCATGTTTTTGAATTAGATTTTGGTGGGAAAATTAAGTTATAAATAAAGAAGCCAAAATCATTAAAGGTTGTTGCTGAATAGAAGAAGATAGTGCTACTACGAAGTGATTAAGTGTTACTTCTGCATGTGAGAGAAAATTAGCCAAGTAGTCAATGAGTATCTAAGAAGAGAGTGAGAGTGAGGGAGAACCAAGTTGAAGTGTTCAACTGGTAGTGCCCATATTGGTAGAGAAAAAGTGAAGGAAGTTGTAGAGAAGGCAGACATAGAAATGGCAGAGTATAGTATTGGTAAAGAGAAGAGCAATGAGGAGGAGATCCAGTAGAGAAAAATAGAGGAGAGGTGAACTGGTAGTGTTTACCAGAAAGAAAAGTAGCAGATGAGAGAAACATAAGAGGGAGTTGATGTAGTAGAGACGGTGTCTCACCAATAGAGTGAGGTATATGAAATGGTTAGAAGACTCACTTGTAACAATATGACTACTTTTGTATTTTATGTTATCATTGTGATCACTGAGTTGTAGCTTGGTGCAGGGGTTGTAGATCCTTTGGGTTGTAGCCCATAAATCAGTTAGGGGTTGGTGCTCCTTGGGTTGGTGCCCTTAATCAAGGGTTGTAGCTCCTGGGGTTTTATCCCTAAAATATTGTAACAAAGATTCATTGTGAGGATGGATTGGAGTAGTAGACTCCAACAACATTCCTCACTGAGTTTTTTCCCTTCTTGGGTTTTCCTTGTACATCTTGGTGTTATGTGATGTCCCTTTGTATGAATGCAATAGTGATTATTCTCCTCACCAACCGGTAAGTCTATATTGTGTTAGATCCTATAACCAATTTTCACACATATGATAGTTTAAGAGAAAAAGTTTGAGAACCGCTGATTCACCCCCCTCTCAGTGGTGCATTGTGTCTAACAATTGGTATCAAAGCATAGGTTCTCCGACAGACAAGCTTTCTATAGCTTCGATAGATTCTGGCTTAAGGACACAATGGTATGATTAGTATCAATCCTTGCTCATGTGTTTGATGGTTAAAACTATTCTATTTGGAGTTATAGAGTGGAAGTCTACCTATCCTCTCTAGGGTTTTATGTATGGTTGTCGGTTACTAATGGTCTCCCTAGGAATGTCAGTCCTCCCACTAGATCTAAAGAAGATAGAAGATGCTTGTGCTATGAAGAAGCCATGATGGATATATTAAGTGTGCTTACCGGTGATGTCTCCTCACAGGTGGACAAATGTAAATCAACAAAAATATTATGGGAAATATTGAAGAAGGTCTATGGAAATGAGCCTACTACTATAGAATGGGCTTGTGATTATATGATGAGAAATACATCTCATGTATCTGGAGATTGTGAAGGCAGAGTGGCTAGCAGCTACAACAATGATTATGAAGGAAAGAACCTCTTCATGGCTCAAGAATTTAAAGATGAGGTGCACACATCTAAAAGTGATAGGACAAATAGATCCCATTGGGAAGATGTATTTGGCAGTGATGATGAGGAAGAAGAAGACAAGGAAGATAGGTCTAGCCATCAAAATCTATTTGATAGTGAAGGTGAAGAAGAAGATGAAGAAAAAGTTGATCTTGAAGGAAAGCTTGTGAATGCACTTGAAGAAATCAACAAATTAAGAAGTGAATACAGGCTATTCAAGAATGTTGCTATAGTGGAGCAGAACTAGCTAACAAAATGCCTTTAAGAATATGACAAATGCATCTCAGAGTTGAAGACTCAAGAAGAAGACACCAAGGTGTGTCAGTGTAATGATCTAGAATCTATGCTATAAGTTAAAGATAAAGAATATCTGCAACTGGTTGGAGAAATGAATATTCTTTGAAATGACCTTGAGAAATGTCAAGATGAGCTCAAGGTAAGAATTTTATTTGATGGCAGCAGTGATGCCTTGGACCAGATGTTGAAGAAGAGAAATCATGCCAAGGACACTGAAGGTTTAGGAAGTGGTATTGGGGAATGCTCCACCAGCAAGAATGCCCCCCACAATGACATTCTATTTGTCTCCTCAAATGGAGAAAATAAGGGACAAACCTTCATAGTAAAAAATGCTCCCTAGAAGAAGGTTGATCTAAACACAAATGGTGAAATCCTACAGACAAGGATGAAGATCGGTGCTGCAAGAAGGAGGAACCATGTAGATCCCAAAGGAGAAGGGAAGATGGGAGAAGGAAGCTTCATCAGAAGCAGGAAAATGAGAAGACAACAAAGAGGACCTCCTACCGGTAGAGGACAGAGAAATACTACCACCCACAAGGCAAAGCAAGTGTGGTAGAAGAAGAGACAAGATGGAAGAGTTGCACAGAATGGACAGCTTAGGATCCATCCTCAAAAAAAGAGAAGTGGAGATGCTAGACTATTAATATCTCCCCATGCATGGTAGAATAAATTTGTAAGCCATCTACTATCTTTTATCGGTTATTTCTTTGCATGTAATTCTTATGGCCATAGGGAAGAGGAATGTAAAAAGAGATCTAATAAGAATAATATAAGATCTCATAGACATCATGTGTATGAGAAAAATGTATCCATGAATAGATACATGCATGTCCCCTCTCCTAGTTATGTAAATATTATTTGTAATAACTGCAATGGATTTGGCCATAGATAGTTTGAATGCAGGAAGAAGAACTTATAGCCATATGGAGGCCGGAACAACAACTATGCTCTATAGAAAAGTGGATACATAGCATATGGAAATCATAGACCCACATAGAACCAAAGGAGAAATATCCCTATAGGAGCAAGAGTTCCACCGGTTTTAGCTGCTAGACACAACAACATGAATAAGACAAGATAGTCAAACCGATATGTTAAGATATTCCCCAATCATGAAGTTGAGATGGATGATGTGTGCTACCATAGCACTTCTTCTGACTGTGATGCTGATTCCAGAATTGGAAGGACCCATCAGCAGAAGAAGGAAAGACCTGCTCCCATGCTTGAAAATGGGAAGAAGAATAAGACCAAGCAGGTATGGAGGAAGAAGACCATGGATCGGCACTATACATTTAATGCATATAGGTGATATCTCCTAAGGCCTAGAGGATATGTGGGACCTCAGGGGGAGTAGCAAATTGAATTTATCATTAACCCCCTCGGTGAAGAAGGACACATGGAAGAACAAATGGCTGCCGGTATGAGGGAAGAGAATGAGAAGATAAGTGTGTGTAGACACTGCCCTGACTACACACCTATAGGTGAGTGTTGGATCACTACTGTTGTATCAAAGTATGATGAGATAACAATTGAAATCAGATACAAAGTGACACAAAATCTCAGGAGTCACAGTAGGGTGCTCCGTTAGTGTTAGTGAACTGGTAGAAGAGACCAATATGTATAGGATGTTACTGGCATGAAGGGTAATAGGTACTTACAGGCTATGTAAGAAAATGAGATTGGAGATCATTGCAATAGCCCTGGTAGCATGGAATGTGGATTTTATGTCTCAAGTGGTATTGTAAAAGACCTGAATGACATATGTTAGCTCAATGGTTGGTCATGCAGGCATGCATGTCTTTGGGCTAACTGGTTTAATCACTAGTACATTTGGGCCTAATTTCTGATGGACAATTTTTGGTAGTTCGACAACACCACATCGGACTTCTGACCAATTTAACCATCGAAAACTCATCATCGGTCTTTTTGATGAGGCCATTTGTGTCAAAATTTTGACAATGTTATGAACTCTTCTGACGATGGCCATATTTTCTCCCTCGGCCAAAAATTTACACAGATTACGGTCAGAATTCCGACGGATGCTATGTTTTCTCCTCAATGATTGTCCGACAAGGAAGTGACATTGGATATACAACATCCTTGTCAGATGTTTCTTTAGTTGTCATTGGAATTCCAATGGTATCCAATGATGTGGGTCAGACAACTTTGTCATCAGTGCATGAAAGCATTGAACGAGATCTATTTTTAAAAATTGCATAAAACATTTTTTATTTATTTGATTCGGTGTTATTTGCAAAAAAAGGTTATCAATGATGTTTCCTTTCTCCAAGAATTGTCTAGGATCTTTCCATCGGATAATATGTAACATCCAATGACTAAATTTTTTCTTTACAAATTCTTATTTTATTTAATTATGATCTAAGCATGAATTATAATTTATATCTGTGCGAAAGAAGAAGATACAAGTTGAAGACTCATGTGCAAGTAAATTTTGTACATGAAAGCAAGCAAACATTATCTTGAATGACATGGAAACAAGCTCATCGGCTACCTAGAAGAGAGCAATTGGAGAAAAGAAGAGGAAACTGTTAAAGGGTGATAAATAAATAGAGAGTATGCAATACAAACAAACAATGTCGGGAGTGTGTGATGTGACATCTCTAATTTATCTCTAGAGGGACTAACTACTTTTGGAGTTCTTGGGAAACCTATTGGGCCAGGCTTGGAGGAAATCAATGTGTTCATGCAAGGACCACCTTTTTTCTATTATGAGAATGATTCTTTTGCACTGAAGGATATTTGGAAGGAAATATCTAAAAATTTCTATAGTGTGGAACCAGAGTTGGTGGACACGAAGTTCTTTTTATCTTCCAGAAGACCAAGAGGTTATGCACATAATCTCCTAATAGAAGGGCTATTTCAAGAATTACCTCTCCCCCCCATGACTATTCAGGAAGAACTTCCTTAGACAAAGGACTATTGGCCTCCATGGGATCAAATAAAAAAATTGAAGCATAGACTCTAGACGATGTGATGGTGTCCTTCACGAAGAAATTTGCACTATTATTGAAAATTCATGAGGAAAACTGCAAGATAGTGAATAGAAATACATTCTTGAAAAGTGGGAAGAATGGATCTTCATTTGGGTGGGGCCAAGTTAGGTGGCTCCTCTAGAGGTTGACGAGATAGAAATCATATTATGATTTGAGAAATATCACACTTGTGCAACTTCATGTGTGACTGATCGATTGCACTATTTGGGTCAATCCTATGGAGACTATATTTCTACCTCAACTAACTTAAGACAATAAATATGACCCAATTCCATGGTATCATTACTATTATCCAAGTCCATGATATACTAAATTTCTTTCAGCTTGTCCTCAAGGCCCTTTTTCCTATAAAAGATGTTCCCAAAAGAAATTTTGTTCTAGCTTTTAACTTCCTAGTTAAGGAAATCAAGTTTTTAAACCATGTGGAACAATGGTGTGCCATTAAAAGAGGTGTTCCACCATTATTATTTCATTTCTAAATTGATAAGGGTGTTTTCTAGAGTTGTCATCCCAAGAAAATAGAATTTCATTATGGTTAGAGTCCCTCATTTTGAGAGCCTTCAAAGAAAGGGTATCATAGATATCCCAACTATTGAAAATCAGAAACCGATCCAACTTGACTTGGATTAGATGATTACCCTGGCATCTATTAGACCATGTATACATAGATCCTTCAAGGTTGACATCATCCAAACTTGTTGCAATAATAAAGTCATCTATCCCTTTACGTTTCTTAGAATTGAATAGAGGAGTGTTAAATTTATCTAGATATCTTGAGGCCTGTTATTAATAAGATTAGCTAGGGAGTTCCAAAGCTCAGTTCTTGTAGATTTAACATTAGGGGCATATATATTTAACATATTTCACTCTTGATTAGTGATAAGATCTTTCATATGAATAGAAAAACTATTCTTTGAAACATGATTAGTGCTTCCAGTAAATCTAGCAGGATTCCATTAGGTTGTCAATCCTCTAGAACCACCTTCAACATCACTTATTGAAAATTCAGCAGTAGGACAAATTGATTTAACCATATTCATGAAAGAATATTTCTTGATTTGTATTTCTTGAAGTAATTGAATATCAACTTTATACTCCAACAAAGTGCATTTTTAAATATGATGCTTGATGGGCTATCCAACCCCCTAATATTACAAGAAAGGATCTTCATGCAGACAACATAGAAACACTGCTCTACCTAGAATAGCAATGGGATCCCAACTAGGACACCCCATCTTATCTATTTTTCCTTTTGTATTTTGAGAGGCCATCCAAAGTTCTTTGCCTTCTATTTGTTATTTCCTTTTTTGCATCCATGTTCCTTGTTTCTATTTGTGAGGGATTCCCTAGTTTCTCTTTAGCAGCAACATCTAGTTTCTTTTTCTTTTTAGGTTTTTGGGCAACTTAAGTCTATTCAACATTTGAATCCTCTTCATCCAAAATAGAGGAGTAGAATTAACCCCAGAAGCACAAAATTTTCATTGAAGCTTTTAATCCCCACCATTTGATTTATCTTACTCTCCTAAATAAAATTTATATCTATTGAATAAATAGAGGCTTTAGGCAGGACATTCTACAACAACACCTTAGGGATGTTTTCCTTTCCTACTTCTAACATATCTTGTTTCTTTTGTTCCGACATGCCTTTCTTTGATTTTTCTTGTATTTACAAGAATGTTTTCCTTTATGACTTAGTTTCCAGATGAATCATACAAATAAACCACCTCCTCATTTGGTTCAAATTACTAACCTATAGTTTTGGATTATTTACAAACATCTCCTAGGGGGTCTGCAACTTACTTCCACCAATAGGAAATAATACATCAATTTATTTCTCCCATTAATAGGAAAACCAACACTAGAACCACATTTGTGTGTAACATCTCTTTGATGAACTTCATTCTCTTTCTACATCTTTTCATTCAATACTTCAACTCTAGCCATATTCCCATTATCAATTTGAGGAGCACTATCATCCTTCAAAGGGGGAGTTTTCTTAGGGAACTAGACTCTACAATATAATCTTAGGTGACCATATTTCCTACAATTTGAGCAGAAGGATCGAGCTTCTCATATTCAATAATCCCAAGAAAACTACCCATCTTTGATTTCAATGAAATCTAGTTAGGAAGAATCATATTAACCAACACATTAACACATATTCGACCAAATGGTAGCCTTGATTTTTGTTGTGTGATTCTATCCATTGCTAAGAGATGCCAAGAATAGTTAGTAATACCCCCTAAAACCCCAAAATTCTAGTACTCTAATGGCAGAGCAAGGAGGGGCTATAGAACCCAGATCCATAGTAGGATTAAAGTTGAGTTTCTATTTGCATTGAAACAAAAAGTTACAAGAAATCCCAAAAGACTATGGGCCTACAATTATGACTTTTGTCAGATCTTCTTTAAGAACAAAAATAAAAATGAATAGACCATGAGTCATAGAATATAGTCTATGCTAGAATTTAATGGCCAAACAAAATCAACCCACTTCCTAACTTGGTTAATACTAAGATAGAAAGAAATTAAATCATCGACTAATGGTAGCCACATCTCAACAATAACAACATTCAAATTTTTGTTAGGGCTAGCCACTTCAAACCCCTGACCCTTGCATGAAGGTTCAAGCATATCCAAATAAATAACTACACCCATTTTATTATGACTTCTTTCAACAAAGGAGACAGGCTCCTCTTTGGAAAACACTGAATTTAGGGAGTACAGTGAAGAGGATAAAGCTAACCCTTGAATATTTCTATTAGAAACACTTTAACCCTTTCGATGTATATCGCTATTCGGGGAGGCCTGTAGACCCCCTCCCCCTTGAAAAAAGCATTAGAGAATAGAAACCAATAAGAAATAGACCACGAAAATAATCGTAAACCCTAGAAACCATAGATAAATTGTTCAATTATATGTTCCAATGTTGCATACTCATATTAATTTTTGATTAAGATAAAATGGGTTTTATAGGGCCCCAAAACCCAAATCAAAAAATAGAATAATTAACAAGTAGCAAACCACAGAAGAACCAACAACCAAATGGAAATAGAAACTAGGGAGACACCCATAGAGCCCAACAAAATAGATAGATAAACCTAAGAAAAACTACCAAAAAACTAACCAAGAGCTTCTATAAGATGAGAATTTTTCTTAATTATACTTTTGTTTAATTCTTTGAGCTCCTCCATGATGAACATCATGGAACTTTTCTCCCACCTGCTACTCCTAGTCCTCATAGAAGGTCCAGTAGACACCTGCACTTTTACCCCCTATGGATGTACCTAATGAATATACGTCATTCCTTAATAAGTTATGATGTTTTTGTCCAAGACATATGTATAATAATTATAGTCTTTGAATTTTATGTGCTAGATCCAATGCAATACACTATACCTTCACATAAAATAAATGTAAGCTATGATCTCTTGAATTTTATTTGCTAGATAATGCAAATGTACATCTAATAAATATAAAATATTCCATTATTGTGATTTTTCAAATTAAGATATAAATAACAATTCTACTTCAAAACTTAACACGTTATTTCAAAAAAAAAATTGTGCCAATGCAAAGAATAGAAAGAAATAAACTTGTAATAATTACCCCTTTATTGTTTATATTTTGGATGACTTTTACTAAATTGTACAAAAATCCCCTAATTGTAAGTTCCCAAAATTAAGATATAAGTGATAATTATACTTCAAAACCTTAACAAGTTGATGCAAACAGACACCCCCTATCCCCTAATTGCACAAAATTAAGATACAAGTGACAATTATACTTCAAAACGTTAACAAGTTGATGCAAATAAAGATCCTTTGACTGTTAGTGGTTTGGATAACTTGTATAGACATCCTCTCGCTATAAGTTGCTAAAATTAAGATATAAGTGACCATTGTCGTTTAAAACCTTTAGAAGTTGATCAAAATAAAGCTCAGTGCTAGTATAAAGAATAGAAAGAAATAATGCTATAATAATTATCTCTTGATTGGATAACTTGTAATAACTTGCACTGACATTCTTGATTGTAGGTTCCTAAAATTAAGATATAAGAGACAATTATACTTCAAAACCTTGACAAGTTGATCAAAATAAAGTTTAATGTTAGTGTAAAGAGTAGAGATTAACAATTATACTTAAAAACCTTCACAAAAAGGGCCTTGAACCCTCACAAAAAAACAAAATTAGATAGAAACAACACAACTACTTGCATTAGATAGCCAAACAACCAGAAAACATAGAAACATCTCTCAAAAGTAATAAAAAACTAGCATACCCACACAACTAAACATAATAAACCTATCCTCCTTCCTTCTATCCATCATATAACTACTCGTATATAACTGAAAAAGAGTCCATAGAAATATAAAAATACTTAATCGAAATATTAAACCATAACATAAGACATACATGCCTATTAATATAAAACTCCATAGTAAAACTAAAACTATTAGCTTTCGAAATTAACACATACCAAAAAGGGCACCAACTTAGCAACATCCTAGTCATCCTTGATAAGGTTTCAATCTCACACGTTGATATATCTTACATATGTTCCTCCTCTTGACAGTTGTCATTCTTCCGTCAACCTTCCCCTTGATTGTTAATGGTTTGGATAACTTGTAATAACTTGTATAACATCCCCTAATTGTAAGTTCCTGATATTAAGATATAAGTGACAATTATAATTTAAAACTTGAGCAAATTGATCAAAATAAAGCTCTATGCCACTATAAAGAATAAGAATAAATAAATTTCACATCCAAAACACACCTCAAAATAATTTATTTACTTTTAAACATTAAATTTCTTAAAATTTTTGATTAATATAAACTATTTCCACTCAACAGATTATGTTTGAGGCCTTCCACATAGTATACATCATGTGCCTTCAGTTTTCCATCAAGGCTTAGTGTTCCTTTTCCCTTTATTTTAATGGAGGAGTTGTCTCCAAACCTTATCGATCCACCATTCCAATATCCAAGTTTAATGAATTTCCTTTTGTCACCAGTCATATGGTTTGTGCAACCACTATCTACCACCCATAGATTTTTACTTTCAGCATGCAAGGCAGTCTGCACTATGAGACTCGATTTTGTCTTTTCCTTTTCTTTGTCAACCCAAACTGGTTTGATTTTGTTCTTCTTGTCAGCTACTATATTCAGCTCAGGTTCAATTACCAGTTCATGATTTGGATTTTTCTTAATTTTCTTGATCTTCTTATTTTTGCATAACTTTGCTATGTGTCCAAATTGTTCATAGTTATAGCATTTTATATTTTCATTAAAAGGAACATCCTTAAAATTATTGCAGGGTACTGGTTTGTTCTTCCTACAATCAAAACTTTTATGTCCATATCCATTGTACTGATAGCAGAAAATATCCATATCCCTTAGTGCATTAAATGAATTTCTAATTTTATAATTCATAGAAGGCTTATTGTTTAACCTACAGTTAGCTATTTTGTGCCCAAACTTATTACACTAGTAACAATAACCATGAAATTTTGATACATACTGGTTTGGCTGTCTTGGTCCTGAATGGAACTGCCTCATTGGGTGTCTTCGATTCATGTTGTTGAATCTGGTGAATCCGTCTCAGTCAATTATGGCATTCCTCCTTGGGTCTGCATATTTATGCATGAAATATGGTCTCCGGTTCATTTCTAGATACCGTTTTGGATGTTGATTTCCAACAACATTTGCATGTCTTTTTGCCAATATCCTTGCCTACAGTGAATGTCTTCTTTTCTTCACCTTCAATTGAAGAGGTGAATATTATCTTTTTGTCAGATTTACTCTTGTGTGTTGAACCTTGACCAACTTCAAAGCCTAAACCTCTGGTGTCTTTGGATTTCTTTTGTTTGCTCAACGTGTTATCCAAAGCCTCAATGTTGCCTTCATACTTCTTGTTTTTATTTCTTCCTTGATTTCTTCAAGCTCCTTTCTCAGCTTTATTATTTTTTCTTGCAACTCTTGATGCTTCTTTTCTTTCTTTATCAGATCAAGGGTTGTAGCTTCACCGATCCTCTTAGTTTCTTCCAGTTGCAGTTTTAAGTTAGATATGATTTGACCGGATTCTTCCAGAGACTGCTTCAAGAGATCTTGTTCATCTAGTGCAACAAGATTAACCCTCTTGAGTTACCTTCTTGTTTTACTCAATTCTTCAAGTGCACTGATAAGTTCACTTTCCAAATCCACTCCAGCCTCAATATCCTCTTCTTCCTCATCTTCATTAGCAAGTCTGTCAAGTGCCATGAAGAGATTTACTTTTCTATCATTCTCATGGTCATCATCTTCTGATGGATCTTCATCATCTGTTGTGTCATCCTCAATGGTATATAGGCTATTTTGGTTCTAGTAGCCTCTTCTTCCCTACCGGTAGTCATTCCTATCTTTGTCTTTGCTAGCAGATCTTCTGAACTCTTTTGTCTCATCTCCACTAGCTTCTTTAAGAGGACAAATTGCAGCGAAGTGTCCTACTTTCCAGTAGTTGAAGCATTTAAGTGGTATCTTTCCCTTGTACCATTCGAATCCTCTTTTGAGCTTCCTGACAAAGTTTGCTACTTCAGCATCAGAGTCTTCATTGGATTCTTTATGAGTAATAGCCTCTTTTCTTTTTTTGGTGATGTTGAATGTTGCCTCTTTACTTGTGGAAGTCTCACCAGTTGTTCTCATCTCATAGGCTGTCAGGGAGCCAAATAGTTCATCCATTGTAAGTCTTCAGATCCTTGGCTTCTTCTATGGCTGACACCTTAGTATCATATTTGGGAGTGAGAGATCTAAGTCTCTTTTTGATAAGAATCTCATCTGCGATCTATTCTCCAAGTCCTCTAATAGTATTCATAGTTTCATCAAATCTGTGAAGATAGTCTGCAATCTTTTCATCATCTTTCATTTTGATGCTTTCAAGTTGGATCCTTAGCATTTGAAGCTTGGCTTCCATGACATTTGCATCTCCCTCAAACAACCTCTACAATTTGTCCCATGTCTCCTTTGTTGAAACACAGTGCATGAATTTGACAAATTCATTATTGGATAGTCCACTCAAGATGGCATGTTTTGCCTTTGCATTATTCTCATACTCCCTTTCTGCATCCAGATCAGTGGGAGGAGTATTGGGAATGACATACCCATTCCTAACTAACATCCACATATCAAAACCAAGAGATGACATATAGGTCTCCATTCTTCTTCTCCAAAAGCCATAGTTGGATCCATCAAACATGGGGGTTTTTGAGGAAGTAGACTCACTTATTACCATTGTGCTCGAAGTCTAGAATCTATCCGAGATTTAAAGATAACTGGGAACTTGGCTTTGATACCAATTGTTGAACACAGAGTGCCACTAAGAGGGGGGTGAATGAGTTTTTCCTAAATTTAAGTCTTTACTAATCTGATTTCATACAAACAACTGTTTACTTAACCACTAAATAGTCATACTGATAATGCAAGAGAGAAAAAACAAAGAGATCATTCACACTCAAGAGATTCACAACATCAGATTTATGAGGAAAACCCAATATGGGAAAAACCTTGTTGAGAATAGCTACTTTAGACTACTGCTCCAATCTAGCCTCACAAGTAAACTACCAACTTACAAATATTTTGGGCACCAACCTAAGGAGCATCAACCCCTACACCAAGCTTCAACTAGGCGATGTATATTGAAATACTATTCTAATACTAGGATGCTGCCTGCTCTACCTCACCTTGCCGATTAGATTCAACTGTATGACTGTGATACTCCCGATAGAATCCCCTCACCGGTTTTATTGTTTTCTGTCACTGTAACTTGCTCAAATTGTCTTCTCAATTTGTTCTCCTTGCTCTCCCTTTCTTCTCTTCACTTCACCAATTTTTACCACCTCCCCTCACTTCCTGTCTGGAGCTTTCATTACTTATTTCACTTTTTCCCGCTAGAATTACCATTCAAAAATCCAAGCGGTTAGAGTTTTCTCTTTTCGACATGGTCTTTTGAGATCCAATACCACCTTTCTTGGATCTATCACCTATCCTTGAAGACTACATCTACACAGGGTTTTCATTATCCAATGCATGTCTTTCTCAGAGTGGCAATCACGTATTATCTATCTTTTGTCATGAAGTCAGACGACACATAAAGCATTCCAAAATTTTCCTTTATTATAATGTCTTGATTCAGATTTCATTTGCCTTGATTCAGATGCCAACTACTCCCTGATCTTCCTCTATCATTTCTTCTTCCTCGAGCTGTAATCAATCAGATGCAATCCCTTGATTTGTGGTTCCTTCATTAATGGCAATTATCTATTTCATCAACCTTGTCAATGAAGCTTCACCAACCACAACAAACTTGCCATCACATGAACATGGCATCACGCCGATCAAGACATGGCCTACCAATACGTAGTCAGTTTGGCAAATACATATCGATAAGACCCTTGGCTAGTAGAGTGTTCTCCTTCTGTTAACCAGTAGAGTATTCGGTACTGGTTGCATATCTTCACCTCCAGTGGTTTGAGACGACTTTTAACAGTCTGCCTCTTCATCATAAGTAATCAACCATCCTTGAGAGTGGTTTATACTTTTATCCTTTATGCTCAATCTCCATTGGTTGACATCAATGACAACTTAGTGCCAAAATGCCAACAATTTCTGCTCTCAATAAATTTGATGCTCCTTAGGGGAAACTAGCTATACACTCCATTAGGCTTTTTTTTGACCAAAATTTGAAAAATACAGTGTCACACATTATTTTATAGTGGCAAATAGTTTATCTAATGTTTTGGCAAACAATGTTTACCATATTGATAAAGGAGTAACTTTCTTCATTGACAATAAAACTAAGGAGGATTTGGATCTTACCATGATCCTGAAAAAGGACATGGCATTGTATTTATATCCTAAGATGTTTTGCATTATTGAAGATTAGTATAATTATTTTTCACCTTTTTCCTTTTTTCTCTTTACGTTTAACATCATATTTGTCCTTGGTGGAGGATTTGGTAGTTGGAATCATGCTTGTTGTAGCACAATGGCTCGATTTCAACATGAATTATTTTTTTTGAGAGGTGATAAATCTCCCCATATATTTTACTTGTCCTAAATTTATTCTTTCAACCAATTCTCATGTGTGAGCATTGGAAATTATATTATTCCTTATTTTTAATCAATAATATTGGTTTGTTAGTCTAAAAATCAAAGATACCACTATGTATTCTCTTAATTCTATAATTTATTTTTCATAAGATAGTGCTAGTGGCTTGGGAGTCTGTGATAGAGTATAGACAACTCAACAAGGGAATATAAATTTCATTCAATAAATGTAACTTACCAACCTCTCATACATTTTAATAAAAACCATATCAAATGGGTGTTCAAACAAGATTTCTCTATGATAGAAAATGTTCTTATATGGAGACTAATAAGACTCAGAGATTAAATTTTCCCTACTTCTATTGGTGCAGTTTCTCCCCATATTTTTTATGGGGGTTTGGATGTAGCACCTCCTAGATGCTCCTTGTCGCGCTACAAGGCGGGGTCAAGGGGTAGCGCCTTCTGAGGCAAAAAAGACTTATTATTTCATAAAGGCATCTGGTGTTATTTTTCTATTGCTTGACATGTTGTAACCCTAATTTTGTAACCAACAAAAGTCTTGATAAAAAGCCTAAGGGTTAGGGTTTTTCTTTAGAGAATTTTATAGCATTTTGTAGCAGTATTGAGTTGCAAGGGATTGTTGGCTATAATCGGTTTTGATTTACTGGATAATAATATTGGACTCTCTCTTTGGTGGATGTAGCCCGAAATTGGGTAAACAAAGTTAAACATTATCTCTTCATTTTTATTATTTCTATTTTTTTTCATTCCTATGTTTAATATTTATCTGCATATAATTTATATTTTGATTATTACTGTTGGAGAACATTTGATTTCGGAAAAGAATCCACAAATTCTCTACTCTTCTTAGGCAACTTTTATTTTCCTTTCTAATTGTTTTGATCTATTGTATAATTATTAGTCCTTGTTGCAATTATTAGCCATTGTTTCAATTATCTTTACATTATGTTAGGGAGGCTCTAGATAGAGAAATTAAGAGTTATGATTCGTATGAAGGGAAAGCTTGGGCAAGTGGACTATCAAATAGGAAATATTTGATGAAAAAGTATGTGTATACAAAAAAATTGTCTAGAGGGAAATAATTGCTAGTAATTTGAAGGGGAGTGAGGCCTTTTTTTAGATGTTATTTATCCTATTGTAGTTGCAAAGGTTTTAGAGGTCTTTAATGTCAATTCATCATTTTCTTATAAAAAAGCACCACTCAGTAAAGATTAAGAAACTCTAGGAAGGGAAGGTGTTGGTGGTCAGAAACAAGTTAATATTGGGGTCATCGCTTTTTAAAGGGCTCATGGGGGATAAAAAACAAAAAGAAATAAACCTGTAATAACTATGCCTTGATTTTTAATGGTTTGGATACTTGTAGGAATATAACTTATATGGACATTCTCTCATTGCATGTTCCTGAAATTAAGATATAAGTGACAAATTATACTTGGAAACCTTAACTATTTTATCAAAGGAAAGCTCAATGCCAATGCAACCAATAAAAAGGAATAAACCTCTAATATCTTTCCCGTGATGGTTAATTGGTTTAGATAACTTGTATGAGCATCCCAAGTTGATTCAAATAAACACCCCTTGATTGTTAATGGTTTGGATAACTTGTATGGACATCCTCTCATTGTATGTTTCTAAATCCTCTCATAGAAGATTCGGGAAATTAAGATATAAGTGACAATTATACTTCAAAACCTGAATAAGTTGATCAAAATAAATCTCAATCCCAATGTTAAGAATAGAAAGAAATAAAAAAATATCCATTGATTGTGAATGGATTAAATGACTTGTAATAACTTGTTGACCAAAATCAGTTTAAATGGTAGAAATAAATAAACTTGTAGTAACTACCCCTTGATGGTTAACATAACTTGCTAACCCAAATCAGTTTAAATAGTAGAAAGAAACAAGTTAATATTGGGGTCATGGCTTTTTAAAGGTCTCATGGGGGATAAAGAACAAAAAGAAATAAACCTGTAATAACTATCCCTTGATTTTTAATGGTTTGGATACTTGTAGGAATATAACTTATATGGACATTCTCTCATTGCATGTTCCCGAAATTAAGATATAAGTGACAAATTATACTTGGAAACCTTAACTATTTTATCAAAAGAAAGCTCAATGCCAATGCAACCAATAAAAAGGAATAAACCTCTAATATCTATCCTGTGATGGTTAATTGGTTTAGATAACTTGTATGAGCATCCCAGGTTGATTCAAATAAACACCCCTTGATTGTTAATGGTTTGGATAACTTGTATGGACATCCTCTCATTGTATGTTTCTAAATCCTCTCATTGAAGATTCGGGAAATTAAGATATAAGTGACAATTATACTTCAAAACCTGAATAAGTTGATCAAAATAAAGCTCAATCCCAATGTTAAGAATAGAAAGAAATAAAAAAATATCCATTGATTGTGAATGGATTAAATGACTTGTAATAACTTGTTGACCTAAATCAGTTTAAATGGTAGACATAAATAAACTTGTAGTAACTACCCCTTGATGGTTAACATAACTTGCTAACCCAAATCAGTTTAAATAATAGAAAGAAACAAGTTAATATTGGCGTCATGGCTTTTTAAAGGGCTCATGGGGGATAAAGAACAAAAAGAAATAAACCTGTAATAACTATCCCTTGATTTTTAATGGTTTGGATACTTGTAGGAATATAACTTATATGGACATTCTCTCATTGCATGTTCCCGAAATTAAGATATAAGTGACAAATTATACTAGGAAACCTTAACTATTTTATCAAAAGAAAGCTCAATGCCAATGCAACCAATAAAAAGGAATAAACCTCTAATATCTATCCCGTGATGGTTAATTGGTTTAGATAACTTGTATGACATCCTAGGTTGATTCAAATAAACACCCCTTGATTGTTAATGGTTTGGATAACTTGTATGGACATCCTCTCATTGTATGTTTCTGAATCCTCTCATTGAAGATTCAAGAAATTAAGATATAAGTGACAATTATACTTCAAAAGCTGAATAAGTTGATCAAAATAAAGCTCAATCCCAATGTTAAGAATAGAAAGAAATAAAAAAATATGCATTGATTGTGAATGGATTAAATGACTTGTAATAACTTGTTGACCTAAATCAGTTTAAATGGTAGAAATAAATAAACTTGTAGTAACTACCCCTTGATGGTTAACATAACTTGCTACCCAAATCAGTTTAAATAGTAGAAAGAAACTTCTTGATTTTTATTCTTCAAGATTGGACTATGTAGATTTAGTTGTTGCCAACAGGATCAAACACCATGATCCATCATCACAGCAAGAGAGAAAGAGAATAAAATGTTTGATCTAAAAGGTTGGCAACAACTAAATCTACACAATTGAATCCCCAAGAAAGGTTCACAACAACTAAATCTATATAGTTGAATCCCGAAGAAAGGTAGAAAACAACTAAATCTACACAATTGAATCTCCAAGAATAGAAAGCAAATGATTATGGACTATGAAAATTTCATGAATCTAATTGTAATAACTTGTATGGCATCCCCTGATTGTAAGTTCTGCATATTAACATATATGTAACAATTATAATTTAATAATTTATCAGATTGACCAAAACAAAGTTTAGTGCCAATGACACTATAAAGAATAGAAATAAGTAAATTTGACATCCAAAGCACACCTAAAAAATCTTTGTTTACTTTTACACATTAAATTTCTGAAATTTTTCTATTAATCTAAACCATTTCCAAATTTCCTTTATATTATATATTAAATTTTCATATTTTAATGGTTTTTCTAATCAAAACTCAAGAATGTGTTAAGATTTAATATATTTAATCTATCTAAATCATAACAAATCTATACATTAAATTTATTAAATGTAATCACATAAATAATAATTAATATATTAGGTTATTTATTGATAATTTCCAACTTGAATTTATTACTTTACCAACGCAATTTTATTGGACAGCTCTGGAACATACAACAAAAACGGTGTAAAGAAGCGATTCCAAGGCGATAAAGAAGGAAGCCCCCTCGCCTCGCGAAGTGGGGCGGAGCTTCTAAAAATCTGTTCCTCCGCTTTGCCTGGCTTCTACCTCAATCCCCGCCGCATTTAACGCAGGCAGTGATAAGCAGTACGATTATAAATATCACATATTGCAGGCAAGATAAGCACATCACAAAAAAGAAATTGAGGTATCTAATATGGTTGAAACATGGGCTAATGGATCTAGGTTGGAAGCTCCTGCAAATGAGCTCACCACCAATGAACAAGGAGCTGCAGCTGCGTCTGATATAGGTTACATACCTCAGAGTGAGGAGGCAGCCCCCACGGATGATTCACAGCTTCATGATGCTGCAGAAGTGCTGGTAAAAATTGCTGCCGCACCGTCCATGGATGATTCTTCTTCACAGTTTCCCCAGAGTGACGAGGCACCCCCCATGGATGAGACAGTCCCGGATGATGCTGCAGATACAATTACAATTACACGGACTATATTGGAGGTCCCAAGGAGGCCCCGGGGACGGCCTCCTGGCTCAAAAAATAAACCCAAGCGGTTAAAAATTGTATCTAATATGGCTGAAAATTGGGCTAATGGATCTAGGTTGGAAGCTCCTGCAAATGAGCTCACCACCAATGAACAAGGAGCTGCAGCTGCGTCTGATCTAGGTTACATACCTCAGAGTGAGGAGGCAGCCCCCACGGATGATTCACAGCTTCATGATGCTGCAGAAGTGCTGGTAAAAATTGCTGCCGCACCGTCCATGGATGATTCTTCTTCACAGTTTCCCCAGAGTGACGAGGCACCCCCCATGGATGAGACAGTCCCGGATGATGCTGCAGATACAATTACAATTACACGGACTATATTGGAGGTCCCAAGGAGGCCCCGGGGACGGCCTCCTGGCTCAAAAAATAAACCCAAGCGGTTAAAAATTGTATCTAATATGGCTGAAAATTGGGCTAATGGATCTAGGTTGGAAGCTCCTGCAAATGAGCTCACCACCAATGAACAAGGAGCTGCAGCTGCGTCTGATCTAGGTTACATACCTCAGAGTGAGGAGGCAGCCCCCACGGATGATTCACAGCTTCATGATGCTGCAGAAGTGCTGGTAAAAATTGCTGCCGCACCGTCCATGGATGATTCTTCTTCACAGTTTCCCCAGAGTGACGAGGCACCCCCCATGGATGAGACAGTCCCGGATGATGCTGCAGATACAATTACAATTACACGGACTATATTGGAGGTCCCAAGGAGGCCCCGGGGACGGCCTCCTGGCTCAAAAAATAAACCCAAGCGGTTAAAAATTGTTGCAGCTACCTCGGATGATTCTTCTTCACAACTTCAAGGAACCCCTCCTGAGAATTCCCTGCGGTCGCTCGTCTTGGAGGTCGCCGGGGGCTGCGATGTGGCCCAAAGCATTGCCAACTTTGCTCGTAGAAGACAGATCTGGGTGTGGGTTCTGAGCGGCAACGGAATTGTGACCAATGTGACACTCCGGGAGCCAACAAACCCTAGAGCGGGCGTTACTGTTAACGGAATGTATCAGATTCAGTATTTGTCGGGGATGTTTTCGCCGGGAGCTTCTTCCTCTGGCTGTGGGCTCACCGTACTCTTGGTCGGTATGCAAGGGCGGGTTGTAGGAGGTAGCGTCATCGGGCCTCTTATTGCAGGCGGACCTGTTATTATCAATGCGGCTTTCTTTATCGACGCTCCGCAGCAGACAACATGATTCCAAAGAGTAGCTCAAGACTATGATGCCAAACAAGTGCGACCTATTGCTTCGAATTCATCGTAGGAACGAATACTACTATACCAATTCACTACTTCTATTTAAATGCTTCAGATTAGGAGAGTTGAATTCAAGAAGAAAAGCTATTCTGCAATTTTATTATCAGATTTATTTATTTTCATTTGCTAAAATAAATTATGAGAATGTTACTTGTAAACATAGGACCTTTAGTATGTATGGAAAAGGATTTTGATTTTTCTCAATGTTCTTTTTTGGATTGAATTCCTAGAGTTTTCTTTCCCTTGTTTAGCTTTTCTAATGATAAATCTTATTTATTTTGTGTGGTAAGATGGATCTATGTGGAAGATGATTTTTTAAAATATATTAAACATTCTATTAACATTAAAATTAATAATAATAATTATGAACAATAGTTTTTCTATATCACCCTTGTTAATATATATTTCTCATCTAAATCTATCAATCACAAAGTTATAGATTAGCAACATATTGCTAATAAGATTGAATTTGGTTTGCCATCATAATATAAATGTAATGTAACTAATAAATAAACAAATTTTCACATTAATAATACTTCCACTAACCAAATCACAACCTCAAATCTTGGTTGATCCTAAAGTCAATCCTATAGAGACTATATTTCTACCTCAACTAACTTAAGACAATAAATATGACCCAATTCCATGGTATCATTACTATTATCCAAGTCCATGATATGCTAAATTTCTTTCAGCTTGTCCTCAAGGCCCTTTTTCCTATGAAAGATGTTCCTAAAAGAAATTTTGTTCTAGCTTTTAACTTCCTAGTTAAGGAAATCAATTTTTTAAACCATGTGGAACAATGGTGTGCCATTAAAAGAGGTGTTCCACCCTTATTATTTCATTTCTAAATTGATAAGGGTGTTTTCTAGAGTTGTCATCCCAAGAAAATAGAATTTCATTATGGTTAGAGTCCCTCGTTTGGAGAGCCTTCAAAGAAAGGTTATCATAGATATCCCAACTATCGAAAATCAGAAACCGATCCAACTTGACTTGGATTAGATGATTATCTTGGCATCTATTAGACCATGTATACATAGATCCTTCAAGGTTGACATCATCCAAACTTGTTGCAATAATAAAGTCATCTATCCCTTTACGTTTCTTAGAATTGAAAAGAGGAGTGTTAAATTTATCCAAATATCTTGAGGCCTGTTATTAATAAGATTAGCTAGGGAGTTCCAAAGCTCAGTTCTTGTAGATTTAACATTACGGGCATATATATTTAACATATTTCACTCTTGATTAGTGATAATATCTTTCATATGAATAGAAAAACTATTCTTTGAAACATGATTAGTGCTTCTAGTAAATCTAGCAGGATTCCATTAGGTTGTCAATCCTCTAGATCCACATTCAACATCACTTATTGAAAATTCACTATTCGGCCAAATTGATTTAACCATATTCATGAAAGAATATTTCTTCATTTGTATTGCTTGAAGTAATAGAATATCAACTTTATACTCCAACAAAGTGCATTTTTAAATTTGATGCTTGACGGGCTATCCAACCCCCTAATATTACAAGAAAGGATCTTCATGCAGACAACATAGAAACACTGCTCTACCTAGAGTAGTAATGGGATCCCAACTAGGACACCCCATCTTATCTATTTTTCCTTTTGTATTTTGAGAGGCCATACAAAGTTCTTTGCCTTCTATTTGTTATTTCCTTTTTTGCATCCATGTTCCTTGTTTCTATTTGTGAGGGATTCCCTAGTTTCTCTTTAGCAACAACATCTAGTTTCTTTTTCTTTTTAGGTTTTCAGGCAACTTAAGTCCATTCAACATTTGAATCCTCTTCATCCAAAATAAAGGAGTAGAATCAACCCCAAAAGCACAAAATTTTCTGTGAAGCTTTTAATCCCCACCATTTGATTTTTCTTACTCTCCTGAATAAAATTTATATCTATTGAATAAAGAGAGGCTTTAGGCGGGACATTCTACAACAACACCTTATGGATGTTTTCCTTACCTACTTCTAACATATCTTGTTTCTTTTGTTCCAACATGCCTTTCTTTGATTTTTTTTGTATTTACAAGAATGTTTTCCTTTATGACTTAGTTTCCAGATGAATCATACAAATCAACCACCTCCTCATTTGGTTCAAATTACTAACCTATAGTTTTGGATTATTTACAAACATCTCCTAGGGGGTCTACAACTTACTTCCACCAATAGGAAATAATACATCAATTTATTTCTCCCATTAATAGGAAAACCAACACAAGAACCACATTTGTGTGTAACATCTCTTTGATGAACTTCATTATCTTTCTATATCTTTTCATTTAATAGTTCAACTCTAGCCATATTCCCATTATCAATTTGAGGAGCACTATCATCCTTCAAAGGGGGAGTTTTCTTAGGGAACTAGACTCTACAATATAATCTTAGGTGACCATATTTCCTACAATTTGAGCAAAAGGATCGAGCTTCTCAAATTCAATAATCTCAAGAAAACAACCCATCTTTGATTTCAATGAGATCTAGTTAGGAAGAATCATATTAACAAACACATTAACACATATTCGACCAAATGGTAGCCTTGATTTTTGTTGTGTGATTCTATCCATTACTAAGAGATGCCAAGAATAGTTAGTAATACCCCCTAAAACCACAAAATTCTAGTACTCTAATGACAGAGCAAGGAGGGGCTATAGAACCCAGATCCATAGTAGGATTAAAGTTGAGTTTCTATTTGCATTGAAACAAAAAGTTACAAGAACTCCCAAAAGACCATGGGCCTACAATTATGACTTTTGTCAGATCTTCTTTAAGAACAAAAATAAAAGGAATAGACCATGAATCATAGAATATAGTCTACGCTAGCATTTAATGGCCAAGCAAAATCAACCCACTTCCTAAATTGGTTAATACTAGGATAGAAAGAAAGGAAATTATCGACTAACGATAGCCACGTCTCAACAATAACAACATTCAAAATTTTGTTAGGGCTAGCCACTTCAAACCCCTAAACCTTGCATGAAGGTTCAAGCATATGCAAATTAATAACTACACCCATTTTATTATGACTTCTTTCAACAAAGGAGATAGGCTTCTCTTTGGAAAACAATGAATCTAAGGAGTACAGTGAAGAGAACAAATCTAACCCTTGAATATTTCGATTAGAAACACTTTTACCCTTTCGATGAATATCACTATTTGGAGAGGCCTGTAACCCCCGTCCCCCTTGAAAAAACCATCAGAGAATAGAAACCAATAATAAATAGACCACGAGAATAATCTTAAACCCTAGAAACCATAGACAAATTGTTATATTATATGTTCCAATGTTGCATACTAATATTAATATTTTATTAAGGTAAAACGGGTTTTACAGGGCCCCAAAGCCTAAATCAAAAAATAGAATAATTAACATGTAGCAAACTAGAGAAGAACCAACAACCAAATGGAAATAGAAACTAGGGAGACACCCACAGAGCCCAACAAAATAGACAGATAAACCTAAGAAAAACTACCAAAAAACTAACCAAGAGCTTCTATAGGATGAGAATTTTTCTGAATTATACTTTTGTTTAATTCTTTGAGCTCCTCCATGATGAATGTCATGGAACTTTTCTCCCACCTCCTGCTCCTAGTCCTCGTAGAAGGTCCAGTAGACACCTACACTTCCACCCGCTATGGATGTACCTAATGAATATAAGTCATTCCTTAATAAGTTATGATGTTTTTGTCCAAAACATATGTATAATAATTATAGTCTTTGAATTTTATGTGCTAGATCCAATGCAATAGACTATAACTTGACATAAAATAAATGTAAGCTATGATCTCTTGAATTTTATTTGCTAGATAATGCAAATGTACATCTAATAAATATAAAATATTTCATTATTGTGATTTTTCGAATTAAGATATAAATAACAATTCTACTTCAAAACTTAACACGCTATTTCAAAAAAAAAAATTGTGCCAATGCAAAGAATAGAAAGAAACAAACTTGTAATAATTACCCCTTTATTGTTTATATTTTAGATGACTTTTACTAAATTATACAAAAATCCCCTAATTGTAAGTTCCCAAAATTAAGATATAAGTGATAATTATACTTCAAAACCTTAACAAGTTGATGCAAATAGAGACCCCCTATCCCCTAATTGCACAAAATTAAGATACAAGTCACAATTATACTTCAAAACCTTAACAAGTTGATGCAAATAAAGATCCTTTGACTATTAGTGGTTTGGATAACTTGTATAGACATCTTCTTGCGATAAGTTGCCAAAATTAAGATATAAGTGACCATTGTAGTTTAAAACCCTTAGAAGTTGATCAAAATAAAGCTCAGTGCTAGTATAAAGAATAGAAAGAAATAATGCTATAATAATTATCTCTTGAGTGGATAACTTGTAATAACTTGTATTGACATTCCTAATTGTAGGTTCCTAAAATTAAGATATAAGAGACAATTATACTTCAAAACCTTGACAAGTTGATCAAAATAAAGTTTAATGTTAGTGTAAAGAGTAGAGATTAACAATTATACTTAAAAACCCTCACAAAAAGGGCCTTGAACCCTCACAAAAAAACACAATTAGACAGAAACAACACAACTACTTGCATTAGATAGCCAAACAACCAGAAAACCAGAAACATCTCTCAAAAGTAATAAAAAACTAGCATACCCAAACAACTAAACATAATAAACCTATCCTCCTTCCTTCTATCCTTCATATAACTACTCGTATATAATTGAAAAAGAGTCTATACAAATATAAAAATACTTAATCAAAATATTAAACCATAAAATAAGACACACATGCCTATTAATATAAAACTCCATAGTAAAACTAAAACTATTAGCTTTCGAAATTAACACATACCAAAAAGGGCACCAACTTAGCAACATCCTAGTCATCCTTGATAAGGTTTCAATCTCACATGCTGATATATCTTCCATATGTTCCTCCTCTTGATAGTTGTCATTCTTTTGTCAACCTTCCCCTTGATTGTTAATGGTTTGGATAACTTGTAATAACTTGTACAACATCCCCTAATTGTAAGTTCCTGATATTAAGATATAAGTGACTATTATAATTTAAAACTTGAGCAAATTGATCAAAATAAAGCTCAATGCCACTATAAAGAATAAGAATAAATAAATTTCACATCCAAAACACACCTCAAAAAAATTTATTTACGTTTAAACATTAAATTTCTTAAAAAATTTTATTAATATAAACTATTTCAAAATTTTCTTTATATAATATATTAAATTTTAATTTTTTATATTATATTATATTAAATTTATTTTTTTTTTTTTTTGGGGGGGGGTATAAAAACAAGTGTAAAGATGTAATATATTTAATATATTTAAATCATATAAAATAAATACTTTAAATTTATTTAATGTAATCACATAAATAATAATTAATATATTAGATTATTTATATATTTTTTCCAACTTGAATTTATTATTTAATTAATATATTAGATTATTTATATATTTTTTCCAATTTGAATTTATTACTTTACGTATGGAAACTCCTGGGTTCGAGTCCTAGCTGGTCCACGTCTCAACATGGTATCAGAGCCATGTCCAGGCTAGGAGCCCCAAGCATATGAGAAGTATGGCTTATGGGGGGGTGTTGGTGTTGGAAATAAGCCACACGCGGGCCGACGATGGATTGGTCCAAGAGGGGCTAGTAGATTAGTGGTAGACCACTCCAGTAGCGTATGGAAGGTCCTAGGTTCAAGTCCTAGCTAGTCCATGTCTCTACATGCAACAACAACAAGAGTTGTAGTGCTTTGAGTTTACTTTCTAAACTATGATTTTTTTTTTTGAAAATGGTGGAGATTAAAGGTTCCAAAAAGGGGGAGCACAAAAAATGGTGTTGTTTTTTTAGCAAAAAATAACATAGCACTTGGTGTGCTCGCCCTAAAATGTCAACTTTTTTTTGGAATTTTTAAAATCACTCTAGTGAGAAATTAGCTAACACAAATGTAGTTTCACATCTATGTGTCTTCTTATTCTATTTTTTTAATTTATTTCATTGCATCAACTTAATTATCATTAAGGCTACGCGACCTACTAAAGGTAGCAATCTTATGGTAGTAGCATGAGAAGATTTCTTTAGTACCTGGAAATGTTGTTTGAATCTTATTTTAGTTCTATTTAATGTTTTGAGATTGCATATGTATTTCTAGAAACTTGAGAGTCTAGCATAAAACAAAAATTAAAAAAAAGGATTTATGAATTTGGTTCAGCAAGTTATTTATATTGTTTCTATAAGTTTGTTGTGATTTACAATCATGTAATTAATCAATAATTCTAGAGTGTCTATAGTTAGTGTGTTAGAGTGTCTGTAGTTAGTGTGTTTCACTTAAAGAATTTCTTTGTTATATTTTTTTTTAATCTAAATAAATTATTACATCAATTTGTTGTTCAATAAGGTATTCTATTAAATGGATTATATATATATATATATATATAGAATTAGGAGATCAATAAAATTTAAGTAGTGTTTGATTTAACATATTATCAAATTTATTTATTTTTCATTTGCTAAAATAAATTATGAGGATGTTACTTGTAAACATAGGACCTTTAGTATGTATGAAAAAGGATTTTTTTTTTCAATATTTTTTTCTTGGATTGAATTTCTAGAGTTTTCTTTGCCTTGTTGAACTTTTTGAAAGAGTTAGCCTCGTACATTAGTAAAGTCCTCTTTTCTTCTATTTGACAAATCCTATTTATTGTGTCTCCAAAGATGGGTCAATGTGGAAGATGATTTCTAAAAATATATTAAGCATTCCATTAGCATTAAACTTAATAATAATCATCATGACCAATTATTTTTCTATATCAACCTTCCTAATATATATTTCTTATCTAAATCTATCAATCATAAAGTTATAGATTAGCAACCCATTGCCAAAGATATGTTAATTTATGATATTCTTACTAAATTATCTTCTGTGAATGGTACTTAAATAATATTGAATATGGTTTGCAATAATAATATTGATGTAATGCAACTAGTAAATGGACAAATTTTCACATTAATAATACTTCCACTAACCAAATCACAACCTCAAATCTTGGCTGATCCTAAACTCAATCCTATGGACACTACATTTCTACCTCAGCTAACTTAAGACAACAAATATAATCCAATTTCATGGTATCATTAGCATTATCCAATTCCATGATATCCTAAATCTCTTTCAGCTTGTCCTCAAGACCCTTTTTCCTATAAAAATGCTCCTAGAGGAAATTTTGTTCTATCCTTTAACTTCCTATTTAAGGAAATTAAGTTTTTAAACCATGTGGAACAATGGTGTGCCATTAAATGGGATCTTCCACCATTATTATTTCATTTATAAAGGGATAAGGGTGTTTTCTAGAGTTATCATCCCAAGAAAATAGAATTTCATTATGATCAGAGTCCCTCATTTGGAGAGCCTTCAAAGAAAGGTTATCATAGATATCCCAAATATTAAAAATAAAAAACTGATCCAACTTGACTTGGATTAGATGATTATCTTGGCATCTATTAGACCATGTATACATAGATCCTTCAAGGTTGACATCTTCTAAACTCGTAGCAATAATAAAATCATCTATCTCTTTAAGTTTCTTAGAATTGAACATAGGAGTGTTAAAGTTACCCCAAAGCATCCAAATATCTTGAGGCCATTTATTAGCAAGATTAGGTAAGGAGTTCCAAAGCTCTGCTCTTATAGATTTAACATTAGGGACATATATATTAAACATATTCCACTCTTGATTAGTGATAAGATCTTTCATATGAATAGAAAAAATATTATTTGAAACATGATTAGTGTTTCCAATAAACCTAACAGGATTCCATAAAATTGATTTAACTATATTCATGAAATAAACTATCTTAAACTCGTAGCAATAATAAAATCATCTATCTCTTTAAATTTCTTAGAATTGAACATAGGATGTTAAAGTTACCCCGAAGCATCCAAATATCTTGAGGCCATTTATTAGCAAGATTAGGTAAGGAGTTCCAAAGCTCCGCTCTTATAGATTTAACATTAGGGAAATATATATTAAACATATTCCACTCTTGATTAGTGATAAGATCTTTCATATGAATAGAAAAAATATTATTTGAAACATGATTAGTGTTTCCAATAAACCTAGCAGGATTCCATAAAATTGATTTAACTATATTCATGAAATAAACTATCTTAAAGCTAAACTATTCCATGATTGTGATTCTTCAAATTAAGATATAAATAACAATTCTACTTTAAAACTTAACAAGTTATTTCCAAAAAAAAGTTGTGCCAATGCAAAGAATAGAAAGAAATAAACTTGTATTAATTACCCCTTTATTGTTAATATTTTAGATGACTTTTAATAACTTGTACAAAAATCCCCTAATTGTAAGTTCCCAAACTTAAGATATAAGTGATAATTATAATTCAAAACCTTAACAAGTTGATGCAAGCAGAGACCCCCTATCCCCTGATTGCTCAAAATTAAGATACAAGTGACAATTATACTTCAAAACCTTAACAAGTTTGATGCAAATAAAAATCCTTTGATTGTTAGTGGTTTGGATAACTTGTATAGACATCCTATCACTATATGTTTTCAAAATTAAGATATAAGTGACCATTGTAGTTTAAAACCTTAAGAAGTTGATCAAAATAAAGCTCAGTGCTAATGTAAAGAATAGAAAGAAATAATGATATAATAATTATCTCTTTATTGGATAAATTGTAATAACTTGAACTAACATTCATGATTGTAAGGATCCATGTGAGATGGATCGAGCCAAGACTACAACTGCTATTAAGTTGACCACATCTTAAAACCAGAAAAACCCAACAGGAAGCTGTCATATATAGTGATGCATCCAACTGTCATTCTTATACTTTGTCTGGATGTTTGAGAGTGGTTTCAAATCTCTGGGAGTTATGATGTAGATTCTAGGTTTTTGAGTATTCATATAAATTTTAGACAGACAAATTTCAGTAATTAGCATACTTGTATAAACATTATATCTCTGGTCTCTTCCTTGGATTCCCCCTCTCTCTTTTTTTACCCCTACCTCTCTCTCTCTCTCTCTCTCTCTCTCTCTCTCTCTCTCTTAGGTCTCTCCCTCTCCACTTCCTTCCCTCTCTTAGGTGTCTCTCCCTCTCTTTCCGATTTCCCTCACCCTCTATCTCTTTTGTCTATCCCTATCCTCCCCTTTCACTTGAGCTCTATCTTTCTCTTCCTCTCTCAAGTATATCTATCTCACTCTCTTGCCCTCTCTTAGGTATCTCTCTCTCCCATTCTATCCCTCTAACTCCCCCTCCCTTTCTCTTCCTCTCTCAAGTCTTTCTTTTCCTCTATCTCTCTTTCTCTCTCTCTCTCTCTCCCTCTCTCTTTCTCTTTCTGTCAAGTCTCTCTCCTCTTGATCAAGTCTTTTTCTCTCAACCTTTATCTATCTCTCTCTCTCTCCTCCTATCTTAGGTGTCTATCTCTCCCATTCTTTCTCTCTCTTTCCCTCTAAATATTTTTGCCTCTTTTACTCGTGTCCCCTCTCTCTCTATCTATCTCTCGAACTCTCTTTCTCTCCCCTTCTTTCTCTATTTACTCTCTCTCCCTCTCTGTCTCTATCTCTCTATATCACTCTCCTCCTCTCTAAAGTGTATTTCTCTCCCATTCTCTACCTCTCTTCCTTCCCCTCCCTTTCTATTTTTCATTTAACTCTCTCTCTCTCTCTCTCTCTCTCTCTCTCTCTCTCTCTCTCTCTCTCTCTCTCTCTCTCTCTCTCTCTCTAACTCTATCCATCTCTCTTCCTCTCACATTATTTATCTCTTGATTCTCTCCCTCTCAGCCTCTATCTCTATATCTCACTCTCCTCCTCCCTCGGATGTATCTCTCCCTCTCTCATCCCCCTCCCTCTCTCCCTTTCTTATTATCTTTGTTTCTCACTCCATACCTCCCTCCCTCTCTCCCTCTCTTCACCTCTTGCCCTCTCTAGTCTCTTGAACTATCCTTACATTCCTTCCTCCCACTCACTCGGGATCTCTCTATCTCTCTCTCACTCGCCATCCCTCCCTCTACCTCTTGGGTATCTATCTCACCTTCCCCCCTACACCTCTTAGGTATCTCTCTCTCACAACCCCTCCATCCACCTCCCAAGTCTCTCTTTATCTCCCCCCCCCCTCTCTCTCTCTCTCTCTCTCTCTCTCTCTCTCTCTCTCTCTCTCTCCTCTAACTCTATCCATCTCTCTTCCTCTCACATTATTTATCTCTTGATTCTCTCCCTCTCAGCCTCTATCTCTATATCTCGCTCTCCCCCTCTCTCAGATGTATCTCTCCCTCTCTCATCCCCCTCCCTCTCCCCCTTTCTTATTATCTTTGTTTCTCACTCCATACCTCCCTCCCTCTCTCCCTCTCTTCACCTCTTTCCCTCTCTAGTCTCTTGAACTATCCTTACATTCCTTCCTCCCTCTTACTCAGGATCTCTCTATCTCTCATGGTCTCTTTCTCTCTCTCGCTCACCATCCCTCCCTCTACCTCTTGGGTATCTATCTCACCTCCCCCCCTCCACCTCTTAGATATCTCTCTCTCACAACCCCTCCATCCACCTCCCAAGTCTCTCTTTATCTCCCTCCCTCTCTCTCTCTCTCTCTCTCTCTAACTCTATCCATCTCTCTTCCTCTCACATTCTTTATCTCTTGATTCTCTCCCTCTCAGCCTCTATCTCTATATCTCACTCTCCTCCTCTCTCAGATGTATCTCTCCCTCTCTCCTCCCCCTCCCTCTCTCCCTTTCTTATTATCTTTGTTTCTCACTCCATACCTCCCTCCCTCTCTCCCTTTCTTATTATCTTTGTTTCTCACTCCATACCTCCCTCCTTCTCTCCCTCTCTTCACCTCTTTCCCTCTCTAGTCTCTTGAACTATCCTTACATTCCTTCCTCCCTCTCACTCAGGATCTCTCTATCTCTCATGGTCTCTTTCTCTCTCTCTCTCACCATCCCTCCCTCTACCTCTTGGGTATCTATCTCACCTTCCCCCCTCCACCTCTTAGGTATCTCTCTCTCACAACCCCTCCATGCACCTCCCAGGTCTCTCTCTCTCTCTCTCAATCTCTCTCTCTCTCTCTCTCTCTCTCTCTCTCTCTCTCTCTCTCTCTCTCTCTCTCTCTCTCTCTCTCTCTCTCTCTCTCTCTCTCTCTCTCTCTCTCTCTCTCTCTCTCTCTCTCTTTCTCTCTCTCTCTCTTTGTCTCTGTCTCTCTCTGTCTCTCTCTGTCTCTCCGTCTCTCTCTCTCTCTCTCTAGTGTACAATATGTTCGATCATATTTATAAATAATTATTTCTTGGGGAGATGTCTTATTTGATGAGCATTATACTATAATGGACTCTTCATCATATGTAGCCAGAGATTTGATAAGTGGTCCTTCGAATTTTGAGAGATTGGGAAAGTGATTCTTCAAATTTGGTCATACTTGTTCATAGATTTCTAGGGTTTCTCTTTTGTGTCAATACCCTTTATAAGTTTTTAGATTTGGTAGGATTTCTTGAGTTGGATAAGGTTATTAGAAATGACTATTCTTCACAAATGAAGAATACCACTTGGGATATTGTTCCTCTTTCTAAGGGAAGAATTTTTTTTTTTCTACAATTGGATTTATTATAAAAAATATGTTTTAGATGCTTTTATTTATAAAAATAAGGCTTTCACTATTGCTAAGGGGATTCAATAGATGGAGGGTATTAATTATTTTGAAACCTTTTCTTTTGTTTCCAAGTTGGATTCTATTCACCCTGTCTTCTCACTTCCAACTTTACAAGGTTGGTAATTTTATAATATAGATGTGAAGAGTTCCTTCTTACATGTTGGTCTTAATGAGGTGATATATATGGAGAAACCACATGGATTTATGCAAGACCTTTCACTTTTTTGTGTGAAGCATAATTCATTTTATGGTCTCAAACAATCCCCTAAGAGTTAGTTTGAAAATATGGATATTTTTGCAATCCTCTTATCTCTCACATCGTCATTTTCATCTTGAATTTTATAATAAGAGACCAGAAAGTAATTTTTAAATATTTGTGGTGTATGTAAATGATTTTATTATTCAAGGAAATTCACTTTCCTTGATCCAAAGTGCTCAATGATTATTAATGGATTAATTTAGTAAGATATTTCTTATCCTTCTACATATTTTCTTGATGTATATTTTATTTAATATTTGGATGTGATTCATGCTTGTCACTAGATATATCTTAGCTTGGTGACAAGAATTATGGTTTTGATCTTGCAAAATATGGTTAAATAAATTTCTCTTAAAAGTATTTTAATTGTTTAGCATGTCTATTATAACTAGTAAGAGTTTGGTGACTTGTTTTATCTGTTGATTAATGCATTTACCTTGAATAATTGAAGAATAGTAAAATAAAATTTTGTTGTCATTATCGTATTTAGAGCTAGGAAACATTTGAACTAAGATATCTTAGTGACTAATGAATCCTTTAGCAAGGAGATTATGTATAATGTTTCTATATACTCTATAGGAAATATATAATTTTGTTGTGTTCAAAATAAGATTTATATTAATGTGTGTGTGCATCTTCACCTTAAGCTTGTGACTTCTAGGAGTAAGTCGAGTTTTAGAAGGGAATGATGTAGTACCCCTCCCTTACTCATCCTCTATGAGAGGATGTGATAAACACTTCTAGATTTGTGCATGTTCCGATATCTTTTGGCTCATGCTTATATTGATAGTCTCTTTGACATTAGTGGATTCATTATGATTTTTATGGATGAAGTTGTACCATGGACTATTATGTTGATCAAATTTATGTTTAGTGATCTAGATGCACTCATTACTCAAGTATGGATTATATTTCCTACAAGAATATGATTGCATCTTACTAGTGCTAACCTCACTTCATGATTATATTGTATGAGTAGATGATATGGTTTTTGTGACTTCTTGTTATGGTACTCATGATAGAGATGATGTCACATCACTTGTAATTCCCCTCCTTGACCTAGTTGATGCGATACCCATGATAAGTTCGCCAAGGCCATTGAAGGGTGTTCAGGATTTTGATTAGGAAGCTAGACATTATGGGGACTCACGTTATCTATTGGTTGCACAAATGATGATGTAGATTTAACCCTTGAGCCGACTCCCATTCTATTTTAGTAGAATTGATCGGATCTTTATTTTGAGTGATAGGTATGATATATATGATTAGACATACATGATGCATAGAGGTTGTTTTGGTTTTCCATGTAGATCTTATTGATGATGGTAGACATAGATTGCATGATTTCATGTTTCCTGATACTAATCAGTATGCTCATGTTTAGTTGCAACTTTATGTGGTTTAGATGTTAATATGATGATGATTGATTTCTATGTGTATTTATGTCAGAATTGATGCATAGACAAATAGTGTTAGAATTTCAATTTATCATGTACTTTGATAGATTTTACTAATTTTGCTTTATTATGTAATGGATATGCTAACCCTAGTGTGATCTACCTTTGATGTGATGATGCATATGTTATGTGTTTACAACATGGTTACTATGTGACTGTATCCATAGGAGAATCAACATCATGTCACTCATTACGAGCGAGACGTGTTGTTAATAAATTCCTCCACTTGTCTGCTATGAATATGTATATATGTATGTATGCAAGTACCATTTTTTGGTTCTAGGTTTGTAGGTACTTACGAATTCATTCCTCTGGTGCAAATGGGTGCGAGCTCCCTTGGCTTGACAGGTGCAAGCGTGCCTCTACCCAATGGAAAATATGTTGTCGGAGGTGTTGTTGGTTCCCTACCCAAACTCTAGGTCTAGGTTTGTCATTGAGTTATTGTCACCATTCTTGGCGAAATTTTCTATGTCGTGATTTGTGAGTATGTGGCATGGTGAGTTCGCTTATTTAGTCTATTCATTTATTTAATTTTGGCTATCAAATTATAGTGATAGATTGATTATTCAATTTATTTAATTTTAATCTATTAGTTATAATGATTTGTGATTTTATTAGTGACAGATGCTATTTTTATTTAATGAGTTTTCATGATTCTAATTATTGAATTGGTAATTTATAGTTATTTAATTATATCGTGTTAGGCGTATTTAATATTCATTATTTAAAATATTGATGAGGTTAATAATCGTGATCTATTGAATTGAGGTAGCAGTTTCATTATTTAATTTGTGATAATGAACTGTCACAACTAAGTGATTAATAATAATAAATAATAATATTAAATTTTTAATAATAATAGTATTATTTTAATTTATTGAGATTTAATGAATTTGATTATTTACTTGGTGATTAATAGTTGGTGATATTTTTTTGCTTGGATATATTTGATATTTAATTATTTAAGGATTATTGAGGCTTTATTTAATATTTAATGTGTATAGCTTGATTTACTAATTGTGTTTATTTATTCTAATTCCCTTACTTATTTTATTTATTTGATGATCGAATCCAATCTTTATTTAATTTTTTATTGCGGGGTTTTGATTATTTAATTCATTATCCTTTCGATTTATTAAATGGAGTTATTTTATATAGTTGCTATAATTATTTTAGGAATAACATTATTGTGGGAAAACAATAAAATAATAACCTAATTTTTATTTTTTTAATAAGGAAATAGCTGCAGAGGGGCAGCACCCTTGTATTAAATAGAAAAGAGAATACAAGGCTTGATTCAATAAGAGCAGTAGGGGGAAAGAATCAGGAAGAAAACCCCCTACCTTAGCTCTAGTCCCTAAACAAGAAAGACCAGCCTTGTAGGTTGGATGAGTACAAATGTAAAACAACCTCTTAATGATGCAGAGGTTATAAAAATAGACAAGCTCAAAAAAAAGAGAGACCGGAGGGCCTAATTGACAACCAAAGTCAGAAGCTTCATCCACAAGCACATTTGCTGCATCCAGGACAATGGGACATTTAGTGCCATAGTTCAAATGAGTTTTCAATTCTGCCTTCTACTTAGGGAGTCGGTAGTCATTTGAGAACCACTCTTCACCCATTCCAAAACCCCAGTCATTTCCATCCACCAGATCTCCATTCTCCAAAATCCCAAAGTCATCAGTGCCTGCTAGATCTTCATCACAGAGAAATTTTGCCCTCCATTCTGACGTGAAACCGCTATGTATGCTAGCTACTTTAATTAGGAACTCAATGTTCCTGGAGATGACATGCCAGATATCTTGGAGAGACTCGAAATCCAAGGAATTAACAATCACAAGCTTCTTCACCTCTGCTCCGTTGTTTAGTGACATATAGTAATTTTGGGGAAGTGAAATTCTAAGATTAGCATCAATATTGTCCAATGTAGCATCTATTTCCCCCAACAGGAAATGCTTAAACTTCATTTGAGTTAACAATTTTGCTTTCTACTTACTAGTCCCCATGTAAATTATCATTGCATGAAAAGAAGCTGGGATATTAGTATTGGCTCTGTACCTGTGGTAAGCCATAAGGAATTCCTTTCCCAAAATCTTCTTAAGGTTGTGGAGAATAAGAGGATGTCGAGAGAAGAGGACCTCTTGCAAACGTCTATCCGTGATTTCGCCCAGGAAAGCCATCTGGCGACAAGTAGCTTCAAGGAGGATTGGGGTCTCCATATTGAGTCATCGAGAAAGGAAAGCAATTATTTGATGGAAAGAAAGGGTATTCCAGTGTTAAACAACAAGGCATCAAACCAGAGAATACCACATCCTATAAGCAATTCATACCCATTAAATTCCCACACGTGTGAGCTGGTAGTATCCCAGAAAAACCATCTATGCCAAAGCTCCTCAACTTGGTGTCGACTGACTTTAAACATCAAGTGATAATAAACAAATCTTAAGAGGATCTAATCATAACTAGATTTAAAGTACACTTATATTTAATTGCCACCAGCCAAAAATTGGCACTAATCAATGATGCTGACAATGCGTCACATCTCATTGATAAGAAGGAACCTTAATAGGTTAACAGGGCAGATGGTCCTTCTCTCCACCAGAAACCATGATTGTAAGGTGGAGAGGGGGTAAAGTGGCTACTGGGGAGCAAAGAACTGGTTTGCTCCACAACCGGAAGTTGTGGAGAGAACCAGAGATCGCGCAACCATCAATAGACCCAACCAGGGAGCGTCCCCTTCAATGGTAAGTGAGGATAGCATGTCAACTGGTGGAACCAAAGCCACATTACCAACCAAGGAAACAGAAAAATATCAGCGGTGGATATTCAAGTGGGTTCATTAACGACTATAGCCAATTTAGAAAGTCTACCGACATCACCATTACCTTCCCTATAGATGTGGCTAACTTGAAATTCATCAAAGGTAGCTAGCAGTGCCAGGATCGGTTGAAGCCACTGGTTAAGTCGCCAACTAGGGATTTTATTACAGTGGATTGTACTAATAACATTTAATGAGTCTCCCTCCAAATGAGTTCTATACACCCCTAGCTCCTTCCCTAACTAAAGACCTCTTAAAGCCACTCTGAATTCTGCTTCATTATTAGTAGCCACTCCAATATTTTCAGAGATTTCTTTTATGCAGAGACCATCAGAGTCCCTTAGAATACAACCAATACCACTTTGACCCGGGTTTCCTATAGAAGCACCATCAAAGTTTACCTTGCTCCACCCATCCTCAGGTGCATCCCATTTTACCCCCACTCTTGGATTGGTCTGATCCACCGGGGTGCCCAGTTCGAAGATCGGTGGGATGAGTAGGTTTGGAAAAACCAGCTTAATCTTACAATCCCAGTCCATGAATAGAATTTTCTTTAATGTTCTAGAATGGGGAGCCTCATCTGGGAGCTTAGTCAAGTGGTTCTCAATTTTCCCATAGAGAGACAACAGGCTCATTTCTTTTCCCTGGAAGATTCTATAGTTCCTCTCTTTCCAAATTTCCCAAATTAGAAGTGATAGGAGGATAAAAAGCAAATCAGTAAAAACAACCTTACCTGCCAGTTTAGACCATTGCAAGGACCACTTGTTAGCCCTATTGGGAAGGGCCGAAGATTCTTAGGTTTCCCATAAAATGCCACCAATAGTGACTAGAGAATTTACAGTGGAGAAGAAGATGATCTGTAGTCTCTTCATGTTCTAGACATAAAGTACATCTGCTAGGTCCATTGATACCCATTGAATGGAGTCTTTCTTAAGTTAAGATTTTTCTCTGACAAGCCAAACGGGCAAAGGACCCCGCTTTGGGAAGGAGGTATTGATGCCAAAAAATATTAACAGGCCAATGTTTTTTATCTATCGCCGCTTCTTTCAACTTGTAACCAAAACAAACTTTGTATTTGCCATCAAAGGAACCACACCACCTAATAATGTCCTTATTAAGGGAAGGGAAGATAATCCTTTTATTGAGAATGTCAGTAAACAAGTCATTCTAAAACTAATCCAGATCCAATTGATCCAAAGAGTTCCATTTCCATTTAGTAATACCATTATCTTGGATCGGATAACCATAATTGCAGATGTTGTGTCCCCAAAGGCGACAGGTTTCTGCCATAATAGGTTGTAGAGAGGGGTTATTACATAGGGCATCTTCACCAGACCAAGAATCAAACCAAAAGGAGGCATGCCTGCCATTCCTGACATCCCAGGTGACCCGATCGCTTATGATTTCCCTGTTGTCCACAATAAAATTCCAGATAGCCGAGCATCTCGGAGGATTGTTGATAGTCAAAAAAAAATTACGCTCCAAGGAGTCCAAATATTTATGTTTTAGGAGCTTTGCCCATTTTTGCTTCCTGCCGCTACAAATTTCCCAAACTAGTTTAGCACCCATTGCTAAATTCATAATCGAGATTTGGCAAATGCCAGCACCTCCTGCCGTTTTTGGTTGGCAGATCTTTTTCCAAGCTATAAAATGAAATTTACCTTTGTCATCCAACCCATTCTAGAGGAAAGTTCTCATTAGAGAAACCAATTCATCTTCAATTGCCACCGGCAATCTCAGGCAAGCCCAATTTATTGCATCTATGGGCTGAAAAAGAAATATTCTGATGGGCTAGAGAGGAGGTCAGGGTTTTATTTTTTCCTTGTAGGTTCCACATTGGTTGAGTGGTTGGAGCTTTTTGCCATTGGGATTTTTCCCTCCTTGTTGGTGTACTTCTTCATGCATGGACATGGACCCTCCATTGTGATGGTCGTGGACTCTAGAGCAGATTTATGTATTTGAAACTTCATGAATACTGAGATGTTGTTATTATGTAAAAGAATCATTTATTGTACATTCATGTCTACACTATATTATAAAAATTCTGGTGGATTCTTTGTAAGGAATCATTATGTAATATTGCAAATATGATCATGATTATGTATGTATTGTTCAAGTATGTGAAAACCATTGTAAACATGACGAGAAGCTTAAAACCTTATAATGTAAATTATCGTGCTTATGTTGTAATGAGATTAGTAGTTAGATCATAAAGAAATCATTATTTGACATCCATATGTTAAGTAATAATGGTACAAATATGAACATGTGATAAAAAAAAAAGTTGCCTTTGTTTACTTTTATTATGTCATTCTTAGCAATGGGAAGAACTAGTGAATAAAAGATGTACTTTTCTGTAATTATTAATGAAACATAGGTAGATGGTATCTTATTGTTTGAGACACTTAGACTTGATTAATGCCAACTAAAAAAAATATCTCATTAAGCTATCAATGAAAAATCAAGAAACCATGAGATTCAATGGTGACATTAGTAAGCATCATAAATTCTAAATCAACCATAAGGCTGAAAATCAAAATGAAGCTTAGAGGATTAAAATCATTAAGATCATGTATGAATATGCATGAATATATAATATGATTGCAATCAAACATTTAATGTGTAGACAATGTCAACATACCTACATAAGCATAAGTAAGCTAAGCGCACATGTAGATTTTCTTATGATAGCACTAAATAGTATGTCATATAAATAATGCACTATGTGTGTGGGCAGAAATAGAAATAATATCATCATGGTAATAGTAGTTCATACTTATCATGTTAAGGCATAAGCGTGAGAGGCAAGTGGGTATGCATTGATTTATGTGCAAGATTGAAATTAAATGATGTCATGATTTACATGGTCATGGAACTTAAGACCTTGTATTGTGAGATAGATAATCATTTTAAATGCATTATACTCATAGGTGGGAAATGATCATGTCAAAACTATGGATGGGTATCCATTAGTAGTATGCATATGATAGAAGCTTCTTATTTAATGTCATACCCTAGAAAGTATATGGGTATCCATGCATTAGATAAGTCAAGGCATATTGGAAGCATTAAGTATATTTGAATGTAGGCTTGTAGAAATGTATGGTTTGGTTCCTAGAATAAGATAGTGTCAAAAGTATTTTGTCTCATATTTGATTATGTAGTTGTTACACATTTTGGATGATACAATAAATTATGGAATAAGAGGGCAGCATATTTAGCATACCCTTGTGTGGAGACTTTATGGTAGATAAATCATTAGGTGTATATAAGTATGGTCTTCATGGTTGTAAATCTAATGTGTGGACTAAGAATTGAAGAATTAATAATGAAATAAGTGGTGACGTCAAGATTCCCTAGGGAACTAATGAGATAATGTAAATATGGTTCTGCTTGCATTAAGAACTCAGCTCGACAATCAATATTTAACACCCAACACTAGCATTGAAACTAGTTGAACCAACTCTTGTACACATTGCCTAATTTGGTAACGAAAATTTAACATAATAAAAAAATAATAATTTTCCTTCTCTTTTAGGTTAGTTTTTGTAAGTTTTCCTAGGGTTTGTTGGCGGGTGCTACATCTGGTATCAGAGCCAAGGTCACAACACTGGGATCTTTGGTTATGGTTTTGTGTGTCTTAATCATGCTGAAAGTATGCATTAGAAAAAAAATTGCAACAAGTTAGAAGTGATTCATCCTACTCCGGAATTAAACATATACCACTCAAAATTGTTTGATAAATAAAAAAAAATTAAACTACGTAAATCTTCAACATCTATCTCAAATTTATCCTATTCCCCACTAGTCATAACCTTTTTCTCATGACTTGAATTGTAAGCTGATTTCATTGTTGGGAAGGTCTTCCAAGAGTTTTAACTCGGATCGCGCAAAAGTCTTCCTTGAGAAACATGCAAAGGACTGACCAAGTTTTGAGGGCTAAGAATGCTTAGAAGGCCTTCAATGTCAATTACCAATGTGTGTAGGATACAAAAATAACCACATAAAATATGTATAATATAATGGTAAAGATAGAATAGTCCCTGATGTTCTAGAACTGTTTGATCACTTGTATAGTACATTGTGATATTCTTGAATTTCAATAACTCTTGGCATCTCACGGATGTTTAGAAAAGGGTTGCATGTAAACCCTTAACACAAGTTTATTTCGAAAAGATTTGCTTGTTATATTGATTTCCTTTCAGGTGATTAAAGGAATATGTAATAGGAAAACTAAGGTTATGACTAAGCATATAAGGATTTATTAATGACTTTTGGGTGATGCCCTAGACTTAGATAGTGGGAGTAACATTGAGGTGTCCTTGATACATATGGAGGCATAACATAGTGCTATGTTCATGTTGGGAAAGAAGTGAAATAAAGTAGATCCTATTATGTTAGGGAGTTGGGTTGGAAATAGAAATGGTTTGTGATAATCTAGTTAAGATGTGTAAGAAGGAACTCAAGCATTTACTATGAAGTAGAATTTAAAGGAACCTTAGGAAGATGGAGTGATGCTAATGAATGGGAACCTTTAACTCATGGTTGAAGTAGGATGACTGGTAGAAGATTCTTAGCCTAGAGGAGTGCAAATCAGTTAGTGATATTTGGGTATTTAAGAAAACTATCAAGTGCTCTATTTGAGCATAAATCTGCAAATAAGAAAGATGATTGATTGTTGGCATTAATAATAAGAATTCCACCCATTAGAAGGAGTTGCATAGCGTAACTTGCAAGCGAAGTGTAAGGCATATCTAACACATCCATGATTTTTAATTTCTTCCAAAGGAATGAACTTTTTAGGTGGGATTCCTACTCATGTAAGTGTCTTAAGTTAAATGTAAGATGACTTGTGAGCATACCATGACATAGGAGTATATATATATATATAAGATAAGGCACGGTGTATTGTATAAGGAAAGAATGATACTCCTATGCCTTTAATCATTTGATTAAATAGTGGACTCCCAACCTTGAATAGGATTGTGAGATTTTTATGTGTTAAGTATTGTTTATATTATGTCCCTATCAATGTGTGAGGGGATACTTCACAGAGAGTTGCACTAAACTAATTGATTAGTTGGGTAGTGATGATATTAAGTTAATAGTTGAAATACGCAATTTAGAGTAAATATACCTATTAACTTCAGATTTTAGAGAGTGTAGGAGTGCTTGGGGATTGAGTGGCTTATGATACAGAATGAGTCAAGCAAGCCAATTGATTGAATCCTATATTTTTCAACTCATGTGAATACTTTATGTGTGGTTAATAAGCAAAGATGACAAATCCAAGTAGAGTAGTTAAAGCATGGTGCAGGAAATTATGTGATCTATGTGTCAAAAATCACATGTTTGTAAATAAGTAGGCCACCTAATATTAGATATTTTGGGTTTTCTAGACTAGAAATGACCTAAAAGGGTGCACTTTCAAGAAATGTCTCCCTAATTTAGACCCATGCTATGGTCTCTTCGATGATTTTGGGATATTTTAAGTAGAGAATATTGTGCAGAAGGAACAATTGTCTTCTTATGTGGGTAGAGACATACACTAAAAGAGTGTCGATATGCCTAAATATTACAAACTATTTCAATTTTTTCCTACTCGATTGATAGAAATTAAGTGTTTTGACCTTCACACTTATGGTTAAAGGATGTTACCATGGTAATATTTCAACAATTCAGTACTTACCTAGTAGCTAGTAGAAGAATTATTATTTATTGTCTCTAGAGGAATCATTTTTACTAGATGAATAAGGAAAGAATGGGGAACTCCGATGTTGAAACCTCATCTTTGGTCAGGATATGACTAGATAATACATAGTTGTTAAAGCCCGATATTAGGTAGAATGGATGGACTATTGTAAAGTATATTGTAGTAGAACTAATTATTGTTTATGGTTAGAGGAATGTTTGGATTGAGTAACTCTTGATGTATCCTAATCTATGCAACTTCCTGGAGTAAGTCGAACCCAAGGGGGGAGGATGTAATGCCCCTCCTTGATCTGGCTGATGTGATACCTGTGATAGGTTCGTCGAGGCCTTTGAAGGGTGTTTAGGATTTTGATTAGGATGTTAGACATTATGGGGACTCGCGTTATTTCTTGGTTGCATGGATGATGATTTAGAGTTCTCTCTTGATCCGACTCCCATTCTATTTTAGTAGACTTGTTCGGATCTTTATTTTGAGTGATGGGTATGATAGATATAATTAGACATACGTGATGCATGGAGGTTATTTTGGTTTTCCATGTGTATCTTATTGATGGTTGTAGACATAAATTGCATGATTTCATGTTTCCTGATAATAATAAGTATGCTCATGTTTAGTTACAACTTTATCAGATATATATCTTAATATGATGATGATTGATTTCTATTTGTATTTATGTAAAAAATTGATGAATAGACGGATAATATTAGCATTTCAATTTATCATGTACTTTGATAGATTTTACTGATTTTGCTTTGTTGTGTAATGGATATGCTAACCCTAGTGAGATCTACCTATGATGTGATGTTGCATATGCTATTTTTACAATATGGTTATTGTGTGATTGTTTGCATGGGGGAATCAATGTCACATCACTGATTATGAGTGGGATGTACCGTTGTGAAATTCCTCCACTTGTCTACTATGAATATGTATATATGTATGTATACACATGTATCATTTTGTGGTTGTGAGTTTGTAGGTACTAAGGAATTCATTCCTCTCGGGCAATCGGGTGCAAGCTCCCCTGGCTTGATAGGTGTGAGCGTGCATCTTCCCAATGGCAAATGTGTAGTCGCAGGTGTAGTTGGTTCCCTACCCACAATCTAAGTCTAGGTTTGTCGTTGAGTTATTGTTGTCAGTCTTGGTGAAATTCTCTATGTCGTTATTGTCATCATGATTTGTGAGTGTGGCATGCTGAGATCAATTATTTAGTCTATTGATTTATTTAATTTTGGCTATCGAATTATAGTGATAGATTTATTATTCAATTTATTTAATTTTGATCTATTAGTTATAATGATTTGTGATTTTATTAGTGATAGATGCTATTTTGATTTAATGAGTTTTCATGATTCTAATTATTGAATTGGTAGTTTATAGTTATTTAATTACATCACGTTGGGTGTATTTAATATTCATTATTTAAAATATTGATGAGTTTAATAATCATGATCTATTGAATTGAGGTAGAGGTTAGATTATTTAATTTATTTAATTTGTGATAATGAATTATCGCAACTGTGTGATTATTTAATAATAATAATAATTTTTAATTTTTAATAATAATAGTGTTATTTTAATTTATTGAGATTTATTGATTTTGATTATTTACTTGGCAATTAATACTTGGTGATATTTTGTTGCTCGGATATTTTGATATTTAATTATTTAAGGATTATTAAGGCTTTATTTAACATTTAATGTGTATAGCTTGATTTACTAATTGTGTTTATTTATTCTAATTGCCTTACTTATTTTATTTATTTGACGATCGAATCTAATCTTTATTTAATTTATTGTTGTGGGGTTTTGATTATTTAATTAATTATCCTTTTGATTTATTAAATGAAGTTATTTATTATACTTGCTATAATTATTTTAGGAATAACATTATTGGGTGGAAACAATAAAATAATATCCCCACTTATTGTATTTATGGGATGAAAATGAAATATTTCGATGGGCTAGAGTGGAGGTTAGGGGTTTTTTTTCCTTTTTGCTTCATGCTTCCCGTGAAAACATGGGGAGAGGGGTTTTTTCCGCAATCTCTTTTATCCCTCTATTCTTCTACCAAAAAAATAAAGACTTTGGGGTTTTGGCTAAGTTGACCATTGTGTTTGGTGAATTTGTTTTGGGAGAGAATATGGTTGTTGTGTTGTTGGAGGTTGAAGGAAGATTCTTCTTCAAGTATTCATGCTATAGCACTAGGAGGAGGTTGGTTACCTTCTATTTCCTTGGTTGTGTTTTTGGATTTGATTACTGTGCCTCTTCTTCTGCCTGGAATATTTGAAAATATAAATAAAAAAGGGTTTATTTGGCTAATGATTTTACTATTATTGAAATTGGAATCCCTTTTATGAAAATGAAGAGATTTAGAATTCAAATGAATGGGGATACATAATATTGGTTTTCTCTATCAAATACTTATTTGGGAATCTTGTTTGTGAAAATCACTGTGATTATTACTTGTTAAATTATTTGAGATTGTTGTTTGAAACCCTAATTAAATCTGAGGTTGTGCAGTGTTATCATATGTTATTTGAATTTTGATAGGACAGGGCTATGAACCAGCACCCACATTTTGACGAGGGTGTCGACATGTTATGTCTCCTAGCTTGCGGGGTGGTTCCTTGTAGGTTCCACATTGGTCGGGTGGTTGGAGCTTTTTGCCATTGGGATTTTTCCCTCCTTGCTGATGTTCTTCTTCGTGCATGGACTTGGACACTCCATTGTGATGGCCATGGACTCTAGAGAAGATTTATGTATTGGAAATTTCATGATTACTGAGATGTTGTTATTATGTAAGAGAAGAATTTATTGTACATTCATGTCTACACTATAGACTAAAAATTCTGGTGGATTCTTTGTAAGCCATCATTATGTAAGATTGGAAATGTGATCATGTTTATGTATGTATTGTTCAAGTATGTGAAAAACATTGTAAACATGAAGAAGAACTTAAACCCCTATAATGTAAATTGTCTTGCTTATGTTGTAATGAGATTAGTAGTTAGATCAGCAGGAAAGAATTATGTTACATCCATGTGTTAAGTAATAATGGTATGAATATGAACATGTGATAAAAAAAAATTGTTGCCTTAGTTTACTTTTATTATGTCATTCTTAACAATGGAAAGAACTAGTGAATAGAATATGTACTTTTATGTAATTATTAATGAAACATAGTTAGATCGTAGATTCTTGTTTGAGACACTTAGAATTGATTAATCAAAACTAAAAAAAAATATCTCATTAGGCTATCAATGAAAAATCAAGAAAACATGAGATTCAATGGTGACATTAGTAAGCATGATAAATTCTAAATCAGTCATAAGGCTGAAAATCAAAATGAAGCTTAGAGGATTAACATCATAAAAAACATGTATGGATATGCATGGATTAATAAGATGGCTGCAATAAAGCATTTAATGTGTAGACAATGTCAACATATGTACAAAAGTATAAGTAAGATAGCATGTAGGTTTTCTTATGATAGCACTAAATAGTATGTCATATAAGTAATGCACTTTTTGTGTGGGCAGCAATGGAAACAATATCATCATGGTAGTAGTAGTTCATACTTATCATGTTAAGGCATAAGCATGAGAGGCCAATGGTTATGCATTGAGCTATGTGCAAGATTGAGGTTAAATGATGTCATGATTTAGATGGTCATGGGACTTAAGACCTTGTATTGTGAGATAGATCATGAAGTTAAACGCATTATACTCATAGGTGGAAAATGATCATGTAAAGGCTATGGATAGGTATCCATTAGTAGTATGCATATGATAGAAGATTCTTATTTAATCTCATACCCTATAAAGTATATGGGTATCCATGCATTAGATAAGTCAAGGCACGTTGGAAGCATTGTGTATATGTGAATGTAGGCTTGTAGAAATGTATGGCTTGGTTCCTAGAACAAGATAGTGTCAAAAGGAGTTTGTCTCATATTTGATTATGTAGCTTTTAATCATTTTGGACAATAGAATACATTATGGAATTAGAGGGTAGCATATGTAGCATACCCTTGTGTGTTGACTTTATAGTAGATAAATCATTAGGTGTATATAAGTATGGTCATCATGGTTGTAAATATAATGTGTGGATTAAAAATCATAGAGTTAATAATGAACTAAGTGGTGACGTCAATATTCTCTAGGTAACTAATGAGATAATATAAATATGGTTTTGCTTGCATTAAGAACTTAAGAACTAAGATCGACAAACAATAGTTAACACCTAACACTAATGGTGAAACTAGTTGAACTAACTCTTACATACATTGCCTAATTCGGTAAGGGAAATTTAACATAGTAAAATAAAAAAGTATCCTAGTCTTTAGGTTAGTTGTTGTAAGTTTCCCTAGGGTTTGTTGGCGGGCGCTACCTCACTCCTTATGAGTATAATATGATGTTGCATTTATCTTCACTTGTCTGGTACTTTTGATATATGCAATTGTGCAAGTTGTCTTATGGTCATTGGTTCTTGCAAGGTTACAGGTACCAGACATAGAATCAACCTAGTCTCACAGGACTAAGCATGTCTCTATCCTAATGGCAAGTTGATCAAAGATAACATGAGTTCCTACTACAGACTCTAGGCTTAAGTTGTCATCCTAGTCAGTTGACTATCTCAACATAAGTATTTGTGTTAGTATCTTGAGTTGTGGTCGTCTTGTGGCATTGTGAATATTCAATTATTTAGTTAATTAATAATTATGCCGTATATTTTAAATTAATTAAATTCAGGGTTAGTTTGGGTATTTTATTAAGTGACTTACTATTATTGTTTGATTAATGTTTTATTTATTTATGGGCTTATATATATTTGGTTATTTTATATTTATTTAATTGATTCATCGATTGATTGTTTAATTTATTATTTATTATTTATTATTTGTTTATTTATTGTTCTATTATGTAATGCCCCGCCAGGAAACCGCGAAGGGATAAAGCCATAACACAAGAATAGAGTGCAAAATTTTTATTTTTTTTAAAGTTACAACACATAAGATGCAACACGATAACAAAGATTCGGATAACATAGCGGAAGACATTAACGACAATCTCCTAAAGAGTTTCCCAACGAGATTACTTAAATTTTCATAATACACTTTACTCACGCAATTAATCCATTAAGCTGAATATCTTAATAATGAGATAATTCATAAGCAGGATAATTTCTTTCAAAGGACGGAAATATAAATCATAACAAGGATTCATCCATTAAGTTCCATTCATCAACTTCATTCAATCTTTTCATTTAAAATTACAACCCATACCTATAACATTCTAATACACTAGGATTTCATCATAACATAAGAGATCTTTCCAAGCATATTTAATTTCTTAACAACAACTAAGTATAATTCAGTACTCTAAGATACATTGTTCCATAATCCAATTCATTGCATTAAAAGGACGATTTCACACATGCATTACGATAAACCGCATCTCAAGCAATTATGCATTCGATCCACATGGCATTCAAGATAGACTGAATATAAGCATTTAAAGTTAATTCCAATTATCCACTTAACCATTTTACATAAGCTAAACATACATGATAAAGCTGAGTAAAGAGACATAAGAGAATACACCACATAACACCATAATGATCTCGGAGTTCACCCCTAAAGGGCTACATCTCCGGGTCTGCTCAACTGCAAGACCCCCTCGGATAAATAATAAGGTTAAGAGTACAAGAGGTTACACTATACAATCCAGCCATCAAGGCGATACCTAAACATTATACAAGCGACCACATCGGTCAATAAATACATAAACGATCCTTACAAGGAACAGGATCCAGCTGAACATAATCCAAGCTACTACAAGAGGACCAAGAGAACATCCATAAAACTGAGCCATCACCACCCAAGGTCTAGCATGAAACCGACACTCACAAGGGCAGCGACAAAGGACGACTCACAAAGGTACTCAAAATAGGACAAGACGACAACACACTAGCGAACGTAGGGACAAGTGTCATCACACGACCTGGTATGGATACCATGACAAGTCTTCATAGGTCCCGGCCCATACACTGGTAACCCTGGCAACCTAATCCGAACTTCCAGCCCATCCAAGCCTCATGTGGACCCACACATCCTCTCGTGATGACAAGGAAGGTAGTTTGCCATTTCAGGCCTTCTCACAACATGCCGAATCTATGATAGCATTCGTCCCATGTGTGAGGCACATTATCTTATTTAGAGATTATTTTCTAATCTACTTAGGTTATCACTTATTAGACTCACTTTCGACGGGTTACCCAGCAGCCACTTTGGGCGCGGCCCCCAATCGAAAGCCACTTTCCCATACGACACTAGACTGACTCAAACGAACTCAAACCACGGAATACACATGGTAAGACGAACGGAGTTCAAGAAGATACAATCATCAGGTCAAACATGACTCAAGGGTAATCACTTACTGACGGTGCTCTAACTAGAGACCTGACAACTAAGGTCAACCATGAATCATCATTCGACTCACACAAAGAGGATATAACCAACTAACTCAACATCACAATCCATAGTCAACTCAACATTCGAGGACTGAAACAGGTACACCAAGTCAATTCATACGACAGGGTCCTATTTAAACAAACAAAACACGCCATTTCATAATTAAAGCGAATACAGTAATTAAACTCGCAAGGCAATAATCAGAAAAGACAATATTCCTTAAATTGATTTAATCATTACAGACGATCAAGTTTTCTACAAGATCTAAAAACAGGTTACAGTTATCTACCTCATCAAGGCATAATTTGTTCTTGGTTTTCTAACTTCTAAGGTTCAAGCATCGAACAGGCAATTTAAGCCATGAAGAGTTTTAACCAATTCATATTATTAAAATTCAGACAACCATTTAAACGATTAAAATAAGATATTTAATCTCCCAAACAAAACGTCATAGCCATACTGGTTCAAAATCAATCTCTACAGTTTCATGATTTCCAATGCATATCGTTAAATTTCTAAAGCCAACGATAATATTTCACTACTTTACAATTACTCAATTGATATGTTCTACGATAACATTTAACATCATCAAATAGTAATTACATCGTATTTCAACGATTTTCCAAAACATATTACTCTCTATCTTTTTTTTTTTTTTTAAACAAAACTGCCTCCATTAGCCAAATGTTCAAATCAGCTAGAAGGTAAGATAATAACTAATTAATCCAAGATCAATCGGAAAGTAATCAATAATATTCAATTGCGAAGATTCATAGTTTAGAACTTAATCAGGTAGGGAGCATAAGTCATGAAATGAGGTTGGATAATGATTAAACCAATAACTCCGTTACGAAATTAATCAATACCCAAATAACAAATATGATGATATTGCCTCCCTAATCCTAAATAAGAAACTAATTTAAACTTATCATTAAAATAATATTCCAAATGTTATATGCCCCTTTTTTTTTTGAATGAAAAAAAAATACACATTAAAAAAAACATTTTATAAATTTTGCATTAAACAAAAATGCATTCAAATGTTAGGGCGAAGCGCGCTGGGAAGGGCCGTGCCCTAACCCTAGCTCGGCGCCGCCCACTCGGCCAGGCGGCGGCACCCTGCGGTGCCCGCAGGTCGCGGCGCCCTGCGGCCACCGCGGCCCTGCGGCCACCGCAGTGTGCCGCGGCCTGGTCTTACTGCCTGCGAAGAGAAACGGGGGGAGGCACCAAGTTAGCGTGCGGGGAAAGGGGGAAGGAGGAGCGGGGGAGAGGGGAGGGAGCGGGTGGAGCTCCGCTCCCCGCCTCCCATCCCCAAAACACAGCTCGTCTTAAAATAAAACATGCACAGTCCCGCACTAACATAAAAAAAAACGCCCATTACTTAGTTTGACAATAATTTTTGAATAAAAACGCACGGCTCAAACAATAAGTTGTTTTAACGGACTGTGTTTATCACAGCGCTAATAATATATAAAACACAGTTCGAAATCTCTCCCATTTTTGAAACTACCACAAAATTTGTTGATAAATTCGGTTTATAATAAAATCCGATTCAATGAAATTCGTTTGGCATCAAGATTCTTGATGGAATTCATCCATTCCAAAACAAAGAGAGGGGTTTCAAGCATCCAAAAGGAAATAAGGAATAACACAACCTCAAAACATTTCCAGCCAAAAGAATCTGAAACCAAATAACATGAAGACATCCAAACTCCCATTTCCATTTCATACAACGACTAAACTTGAGAATTAGATCCTACCTTCATTCGCAATCCTGGCAAGATCCGTTGAAGAATCCTAATCTCCAGCTGCCCAAATCCTTCCTTCTCCATTCAAAAATCTTCCAAAATCCCTTCCCAGCCAAATCTTCTCCAAATTTTGTCCATCCCTCCAAATCTCCCCAAATTTGGGTTATATGGCAGAGTTGACCCAAAAATTCCATTTTTGGAATAAAAATTTTATTTACAAAATAATTCATAAAATTAATCCTTTCAACAATATCAACAAAATAACTTGCTTTTCCAATTAAAAATCGACTTCTTCAATTAATTAAATTTAACCTTTCAAAATCAGAAGCCACAGAATACAATCAATCCATTGCGATTAAATACAAATCCTTCTTTTCCATCAGCATATATAAATAATGCATTTAATAATCGAAATCAGTCATTTAATTCAAATTTACTTCCAATCTAAAACGAGCAAATCAATATCAATGAAAATTGCCTAACGGAAACCAGATTAATTAATCCATTAATCATCAATGCACTAACGCATATTTAATCAAGAAATTATTAAGGACTAATTAATCAAATTAACCAACACATCAGGCACGCAAATCGAGAAGGTCAACCAAACAGATGACTCGCAAACCCAGCAAGAAGGGATTACCGACGACGACTGGCGATGCTCACTGGAGCACAACTAAGGCCGACTAAGGTCTTACGACCACCTAATCCGACTCTAGGGATTAAAAAGTATGCTCAAACCTGCAAAACCAGGTGACGACGAACCTCGCACTCATGCGACTTCGTACCTGGAATCTCCTGCAACAAAAGATCATACATGCATACATATATATAAAATTTACTGAAAGCGTTAGCTCGATGTTAATACCACGAAATAGGTACACTAAATAACCTGCATACAACTAGTGTGAGAACCACATCAAAAGCTCTGTGATAAATCAAACATCTGACACTAATCATAATATTACGATAAACTAATCCAGATTAAACCAAGGTTAGAAATAGACTAGGGTAGGGGTACTACATTCTCCCCCCCTAGGTTCCGACTTACTCCTGGAAGTCGTAAGGCTAGATGAAGAACATGTCGTACGCATCAGCCCTGAAACTCATTCAACAAAGATCAAATTGCACATAGAAATCTTTCCATAATCAAATGAAATATTATTGCTAAATCTTTTACAAACGCCATAATCCATTGGCGAGATACAACTAAAACCATACATTCCATAAAATATTCTAGGAATTATCCACAATCATAGCAAAGAACCAATAATTTTCTTCCTTTCGTAACATCAAATTAAAGCATTTTAAAGAGGTAAACCATAATTACCATAATCATCGATCAAAATGACCGAAAAACATGCCATAAGATCAATTTCCTTTACCAATCCATCTTTATCATAAAATTTAATAACATAGAACTAGCTCAAAATATCAATTTCTACAACCAGATTAACTTTCATGAAATAAGAGCAACATAAATAACTCAATTGATTACACTTGCCAGGCATAAGAACACCTTTCCAAAGACTATGTCCCATAACATAGCGACAAGCTAACACCATTTTACTCCATGATACAAATAATAACCATCCACATAACTAGAATGCATAACAGAAAAGGCCACATGTGAGCATGTCTAATGCTCAGTCAATGATAACATGCACGATCAGCATCTCTATGCCTGATCTCAGAACAACAATAAGATCATAAGAATCCAATATCTCGCTCAAAGGCTCGATGGTGCTAGGCACACCATAGCGGTGCTACCTTCCATACAAGACCTTTGTGAATATCCCTTGTTGTACAAGGTGGTTAGCCTCCAAGAGATAGTCACCACACATAGGTAGGTAGTGGATACTAGCTGCATCACAGCCTCACATACCCCCAATCCTCACGGTTCCCTACAACAACTTCCTCGCACACACTCTACCAATTCCGTATCATACGTCCTTGGAGAGGAATTTCACATTTCGACACAAGATCAGCATCCGAAAACAATAAGGATAAACCAGTTCAGCCACCAAAGCACAGATGAATAAAGATAATAAATCATCAATTCCAACAATAAGGTAAGAAAATAATCCGGAATTTCAACACCAAATCAAGTGCAAAAGATCACAAGATCGTGGCTAAACCTTCAAAGTCAAAGTAAAATAAATTGCTGATCTCCAAAGAAATATAAAGAATATCACAACTGCACATAACAGCACTGTGTGACTAGCATCTAGCCACCAACGAGGAAGGAAGGAACAACTGACTAGCTATTGCAGTAGCTCATCATGTGGTGCGACATAGTCACACTATCCACATGGCATGGCGGTATGCACCTCGACATCACCCCGCATCACGTCGTCACGTGGCATGGCAATACCCCAAGTGGAGAAAACACACAATGGACGTATCCCGCATGGTAGTGCACCTCGCGGAAAAAGCACGCGCAGGTCACATCCCGCATAGCGACGTATCTAGAAGGATACTCGCCGTAAGTCAGAGGTATACATGACTCTGGTCTTCCCACAAGTCTACCAACACAGGCCAGTTGGCAACTTATGTAAGAACAATGACACGCCTCTCAAGAAGACAAGGCAACAGATACTCCAATAGAATCCAACAATATGCACAAAAACTACCATCTATATGCTCAGATAAGGAAGAGAATAGGCTGACACACATAAACCTATAAATAGATTCATCAAAGGGAAAGTATTGAGTACACCTTGATACAGTTTAGTAGTACAACTATATCATTCCTCGAAGTAGAGAAGCTACAGTCGCTTCGCGTCGACATTACTCGCATGCCAATCCATACTATTCAAGGAACGGTCACTTCGAATACTACCCCTTAACATACCGAGTTACCCACAACCCGAGGTTTGGTACCCAGTAGGGAACAAATAAGCAACATTACATAAACAGTATGGTTTCCCATACTCATAAACAACATATCCTCCATGGTTGATTACTTCACCAACCCATGGGCACACAAGATAAGCACTGGTTTCTCACAATACACACAATTACACCAGTACTGGTTTAGTCACATTTACGGGGAATACTTTTCAGTACGCTAACATCTATACAAGGAAGATTTCAATTACGCTTTCTATATAAATAACTGAATCAAGTTTACTCTAGATACAAGTACTGAATCCATTAACAATTCACAATTATATAAGGAATTAACATCATTCCTATATCTTTCTCGAATCTCACTAAGCATTCATAACTAAATTACTAGCTAAGCAGATTCATTTCTAAAGCTTAAGACTTTCATCTATCACTATGAAGCCAAAACCAATACACGATTTCACATGTTTTATAAACATTCTATTTAAGTCCATGCATTCTTAATACCATTTCTAAAATTCTTACGATTAGGCAAAGAGAAGGGAAAAGGAGTTTGATAATCAAACTGTTTCCTACAAAACACGCAAGATCAAACAAGATCACGCTGCATTATGCATTTTCTCACTATAAGCCTATCATTTCAATTACACGGTTTTCATTTCGCTACCGTTAGAAGGATGAAAATTAGTCTAACAAAACACTTCCAATAATTATGGTTGCAACAAGAGGTTCTAGTTTTCCAAACAAAACAGAGATCGAGAGAGGCAATCTTTTCGATAATGCAAGACCTCTAAGAACACTCACTTAATAATAATACAATATAGACACATGTCCTAATTTGCAACCTATTAGAAAAGATCACATTACGATCAAAGATAAGCAAAGAGCTATTACCCCAAATAACACATACTAATGCATACACATCAAACAAGCTTTTTCCATTCACGCCTTCTAAACACATTAAGGTAATTACACATACCCAAAGCGAGTTCAATGGAGCATTTGCTAAAGTAAATCTTCAATCAGACTGGTTTAATGAAACACATAAAACAACCTTTCGGAAAACACATAAACAATCTTTCAGGGAACACATTAATACTTTCTCGAAGCTACAATAACATGCTCTTTTAATACTTCTTCTACCGATCAAGCAGTTTCGCATAATTCAACTATTGGCATAGAAATGCACCTTACTAAGGTAGAATTTAATCATGCTACTCCTACAACATACACATGGAGAATTCTTTAAACATACACATACAGTTTTCTCCCATCACCCAAAATAAATTTTTAAACCCATAGCCCTTTTAATAATCTAAAACATAACGACATAAGGCTCATGCAAGGGTTCAAGAAGTCACACTTTTTCCTCTTGCAACATGAAATTCAAATCAAAGATAATTACGCATATCATAATCATTTTAATTTCCAGAATGAGAGAGAATTGGTGATAATCATTTAATTTTCTACGAATAAGCATTCAATAATTGCCATACAAGTCCTTCAAGTGGACAACCTGAAGCTAGATCATAAGCTTTAAACACACATAATTCGCACTTTCCAATTCAAGACAAGCACGGACTAATACAAACGGATTAGTCTAAAGAGTACAACACTCAAGAAGGGAAGGTACATACGACTCTCTATCAAAATTAGAGTAATCGTAGACCAAGACATCAATAAGCACAATGCACATATAAGCACTCAAATACCAACATCAAGAAGGCGAAAACAAGGTGTGAACACACACACGTTACACACCCGACAAGGTCTGCTCAATCACTCACATGCAAAAGGAGGACAAGCAAACGCATAAGGTCGATACACCTCACAACAAATAGAGGGCACACGCGACACCAGAGATCCCAATGTTTGCAACATGGGCTCTGATACCAAATGTAACGCCCCGCCAGGAAACCCCGAAGGGATAAAGCCATAACACAAGAATAGAGTGCAAAATTTTTTTTTTTTTTAAAGTTACAACACATAAGATGCAACACGATAACAAAGATTCGGATAACATAGCGGAAGACATTAACGACAATCTCCTAAAGAGTTTCCCAACGAGATTACTTAAATTTTCATAATACACTTTACTCACGCAATTAATCCATTAAGCTGAATATCTTAATAATGAGATAATTCATAAGCAGGATAATTTCTTTCAAAGGACGGAAATATAAATCATAACAAGGATTCATCCATTAAGTTCCATTCATCAACTTCATTCAATCTTTTCATTTAAAATTACAACCCATACCTATAACATTCTAATACACTAGGATTTCATCATAACATAAGAGATCTTTCCAAGCATATTTAATTTCTTAACAACAACTGAGTATAATTCAGTACTCTAAGATACATTGTTCCATAATCCAATTCATTGCATTAAAAGGACGATTTCACACATGCATTACGATAAACCGCATCTCAAGCAATTATGCATTCGATCCACATGGCATTCAAGATAGACTGAATATAAGCATTTAAAGTTAATTCCAATTATCCACTTAACCATTTTACATAAGCTAAACATACATGATAAAGCTGAGTAAAGAGACATAAGAGAATACACCACATAACACCATAATGATCTCGGAGTTCACCCCTAAAGGGCTACATCTCCGGGTCTGCTCAACTGCAAGACCCCCTCGGATAAATAATAAGGTTAAGAGTACAAGAGGTTACACTATACAATCCAGCCATCAAGGCGATACCTAAACATTATACAAGCGACCACATCGGTCAATAAATACATAAACGATCCTTACAAGGAACAGGATCCAGCTGAACATAATCCAAGCTACTACAAGAGGACCAAGAGAACATCCATAAAACTGAGCCATCACCACCCAAGGTCTAGCATGAAACCGACACTCACAAGGGCAGCGACAAAGGACGACTCACAAAGGTACTCAAAATAGGACAAGACGACAACACACTAGCGAACGTAGGGACAAGTGTCATCACACGACCTGGTATGGATACCATGACAAGTCTTCATAGGTCCCGGCCCATACACTGGTAACCCTGGCAACCTAATCCGAACTTCCGGCCCATCCAAGCCTCATGTGGACCCACACATCCTCTCGTGATGACAAGGAAGGTAGTTTGCCATTTCAGGCCTTCTCACAGCATGCCGAATCTATGATAGCATTCGTCCCATGTGTGAGGCACATTATCTTATTTAGAGATTATTTTCTAATCTACTTAGGTTATCACTTATTAGACTCACTTTCGACGGGTTACCCAGCAGCCACTTTGGGCGCGGCCCCCAATCGAAAGCCACTTTCCCATACGACACTAGACTGACTCAAACGAACTCAAACCACGGAATACACATGGTAAGACGAACGGAGTTCAAGAAGATACAATCATCAGGTCAAACACGACTCAAGGGTAATCACTTACTGACGGTGCTCTAACTAGAGACCTGACAACTAAGGTCAACCATGAATCATCATTCGACTCACACAAAGAGGATATAACCAACTAAGTCAACATCACAATCCATAGTCAACTCAACATTCGAGGACTGAAACAGGTACACCAAGTCAATTCATACGACAGGGTCCTATTTAAACAAACAAAACACGCCATTTCATAATTAAAGCGAATACAGTAATTAAACTCGCAAGGCAATAATCAGAAAAGACAATATTCCTTAAATTGATTTAATCATTACAGACGATCAAGTTTTCTACAAGATCTAAAAACAGGTTACAGTTATCTACCTCATCAAGGCATAATTTGTTCTTGGTTTTCTAACTTCTAAGGTTCAAGCATCGAACAGGCAATTTAAGCCATGAAGAGTTTTAACCAATTCATATTATTAAAATTCAGACAACCGTTTAAACGATTAAAATAAGATATTTAATCTCCCAAACAAAACGTCATAGCCATACTGGTTCAAAATCAATCTCTACAGTTTCATGATTTCCAATGCATATCGTTAAATTTCTAAAGCCAACGATAATATTTCACTACTTTACAATTACTCAATTGATATGTTCTACGATAACATTTAACATCATCAAATAGTAATTACATCGTATTTCAACGATTTTCCAAAACATATTACTCTCTATCTTTTTTTTTTTTTTTAAACAAAACTGCCTCCATTAGCCAAATGTTCAAATCAGCTAGAAGGTAAGATAATAACTAATTAATCCAAGATCAATCGGAAAGTAATCAATAATATTCAATTGCGAAGATTCATAGTTTAGAACTTAATCAGGTAGGGAGCATAAGTCATGAAATGAGGTTGGATAATGATTAAACCAATAACTCCGTTACGAAATTAATCAATACCCAAATAACAAATATGATGATATTGCCTCCCTAATCCTAAATAAGAAACTAATTTAAACTTATCATTAAAATAATATTCCAAATGTTATATGCCCCTTTTTTTTTTGAATGAAAAAAAAATACACATTAAAAAAAACATTTTATAAATTTTGCATTAAACAAAAACGCATTCAAATGTTAGGGCGAAGCGCGCTGGGAAGGGCCGTGCCCTAACCCTAGCTCGGCGCCGCCCACTCGGCCAGGCGGCGGCACCCTGCGGTGCCCGCAGGTCGCGGCGCCCTGCGGCCACCGCGGCCCTGCGGCCACCGCAGTGTGCCGCGGCTTGGTCTTACTGCCTGCGAAGAGAAACGGGGGGAGGCACCAAGTTAGCGTGCGGGGAAAGGGGGAAGGAGGAGCGGGGGAGAGGGGAGGGAGCGGGTGGAGCTCCGCTCCCCGCCTCCCATCCCCAAAACACAGCTCGTCTTAAAATAAAACATGCACAGTCCCGCACTAACATAAAAAAAAACGCCCATTACTTAGTTTGACAATAATTTTTGAATAAAAACGCACGGCTCAAACAATAAGTTGTTTTAACGGACTGTGTTTATCACAGCGCTAATAATATATAAAACACAGTTCGAAATCTCTCCCATTTTTGAAACTACCACAAAATTTGTTGATAAATTCGGTTTATAATAAAATCCGATTCAATGAAATTCGTTTGGCATCAAGATTCTTGATGGAATTCATCCATTCCAAAACAAAGAGAGGGGTTTCAAGCATCCAAAAGGAAATAAGGAATAACACAACCTCAAAACATTTCCAGCCAAAAGAATCTGAAACCAAATAACATGAAGACATCCAAACTCCCATTTCCATTTCATACAACGACTAAACTTGAGAATTAGATCCTACCTTCATTCGCAATCCTGGCAAGATCCGTTGAAGAATCCTAATCTCCAGCTGCCCAAATCCTTCCTTCTCCATTCAAAAATCTTCCAAAATCCCTTCCCAGCCAAATCTTCTCCAAATTTTGTCCATCCCTCCAAATCTCCCCAAATTTGGGTTATATGGCAGAGTTGACCCAAAAATTCCATTTTTGGAATAAAAATTTTATTTACAAAATAATTCATAAAATTAATCCTTTCAACAATATCAACAAAATAACTTGCTTTTCCAATTAAAAATCGACTTCTTCAATTAATTAAATTTAACCTTTCAAAATCAGAAGCCACAGAATACAATCAATCCATTGCGATTAAATACAAATCCTTCTTTTCCATCAGCATATATAAATAATGCATTTAATAATCGAAATCAGTCATTTAATTCAAATTTACTTCCAATCTAAAACGAGCAAATCAATATCAATGAAAATTGCCTAACGGAAACCAGATTAATTAATCCATTAATCATCAATGCACTAACGCATATTTAATCAAGAAATTATTAAGGACTAATTAATCAAATTAACCAACACATCAGGCACGCAAATCGAGAAGGTCAACCAAACAGACGACTCGCAAACCCAGCAAGAAGGGATTACCGACGACGACTGGCGATGCTCACTGGAGCACAACTAAGGCCGACTAAGGTCTTACGACCACCTAATCCGACTCTAGGGATTAAAAAGTATGCTCAAACCTGCAAAACCAGGTGACGACGAACCTCGCACTCATGCGACTTCGTACCTGGAATCTCCTGCAACAAAAGATCATACATGCATACATATATATAAAATTTACTGAAAGCGTTAGCTCGATGTTAATACCACGAAATAGGTACACTGAATAACCTGCATACAACTAGTGTGAGAACCACATCAAAAGCTCTGCGATAAATCAAACATCTGACACTAATCATAATATTACGATAAACTAATCCAGATTAAACCAAGGTTAGAAATAGACTAGGGTAGGGGTACTACATATTATTTATTTATATTATTTGAAGCTTTAAATATTTAATTGGAGTATTTATTTATATTGTCTTTGATTTATTTTATGGGGGTTTAATTTATTATTATTGGTTATTATATTATTACATTCTCTTCTTATTGTTTGAGTAATTAAATACTATAATTCTTACATACTCTATTATTTATTTGATTTAACTTGGGAGTGAGTAAATAGCATTATTTTATATTATTATTTATCTCGATTCTATGCATCATTGGTATGAGATAAATAGTATTTCAGAATATTTTGATTGGCTAAAATTTTCCTATAGCTTTGAATGCATCTTATATATATTTTTTTTTCTTGTGTGTTGCCAAGGCTAACTTTTTTATGAATTTTTGATATTTTTTGGGATTTTGATTTGGACGATTGAGCTTGGAATTTGGTTGTTGATGGTTGTGGAATTGGATTTTGGTTCTTCATCAAATTTCTTACAGATAACTTCAAGTTCCAAGTTGATTTCAATTCATCCTCTGTGCTTTTTCATTTCTTAAAAGAAGTGTTTTCTCTATTCTTGAGTAAAGATTAATGTGCGAGATTTGGGAAAAATATTTGGGAATTGTATTAATATATTTATCAAGTTATATTACTATGGTTTGGGGAAATGAATGCATTTATGTATTTCTATTTTTGTTTGGGTTACTGTTGTGAATGGTTGTTGTATGAGGGAGATTTGTTGATTGTCTTTTGGGTTACTTGTTAAACTTTTTGTTGGATTTTCACTCCTTTAGGGAGTATCTTTGTGACTTCCTCTATGTTTGGTTAGTTCCTATGTATTATTGTGGAACTTCAATCATGTTCTAATGGAGAAATTTCTGATTTTTTTTTTTTAATTCATTATTTAATATGTTTCTTGAGTTATAAATGACTTTGGATACCATTCTAGGTCAATTCGAAGCTGTGCCTGAGACTTTCATTGATTTTTGGGTGAATCGTAAATGTCTATGTCCCATTTTTTCTGAGTTTTTAGTCTCTATTTTCATGTGCTATTGTTTTGGTCCTGTGCACTACAAAATGCCTCAGATGTACTACCTCATAAGGTAGATACACTATAGAATGCCTCAAATGTGCTAAACAACTTTATTTTGGTATTTTGATAGTTTTGACTTTACGTGATCAATTTTTTTAGTTTTTCTTTGTTCCAAAGGATTTTTATGATGTCCATGAGGTTCTTAGATCAGTGTATTTCCCATATTTGGCTTTTTCATGTTGTATGGCTCTAGCAAGTGGATGTGCCTTTCTCTAGAGGATTGATTTTTCATATAATTGAGCAATGAGATGTTATGTATGCTCTTATAATTGACTATCAAAGCTCTTGATACTTCATTTTATTTGCATTACAGCTTTGGTTGTTGTTTCAGAATGAAATATTTTATATATGATTACTAGTATGTGGATTGAGTGGGCCTCCTTGTATTGTTTGGTAAAAGCACAAAGTTGTGTCCCACTTTTGTAAAGTAAATGGCCAATGTCAATTCAACTTTTTAAATTAAATAAATAGAAAGTGAAATATATGTCTTGAATTGTGAAATGATGTAGACTAATAAAATGTATTATATTTTGTGTATTTTATGTTTCTAATTTTTTTTTAAATTTAAAATTTTTTTGAGTATGTACTTTCTTATAAAGTAAACACTATAATTTAGTTATTAATAAAATATTGAAATTGAAGTTACATGAGGCATCAGACTGTATATAGTAAATTTTACCTTTTTTTCTTCAATTTTCTTGTGTAGATTGATAACTTGAAATGCTAGTGCAAAAATATATTTTTAACAATATTTTATGTATATATAATTTTCAATAAATTTGAAATATTGTGTGTACTGAAATATAATTCTTTCCATTTGACTTCACCTTTTTTCTTAATTATTTATCCCAATTAGAAAATAATTATATCATCTTGACATAGACTCTTTTCTCTAGTGCATTTTTTTTTCAAAATTTTTAAATAAATTTTAGTATTTTTCCTTTACAAGATAATCGACCTTATATTTTAGTGTTGATGACCTACCTTCAATAAAAATCAAATATTAAATATAAAAACTATTTACAATATAAAATGTATTATATTTTCTGTATTTTATGTTTGTAATTTTTTAAAAATTTAAAAAATTATTTGAGTATAATTTCTTATAAAGTAAACACTATAATTTAGTTATTAATAAAATATTGATATTGAAGTTACATGAGGCATCACACTATATATTGTAAATTTTACCTTTTTTTTCTTCATTTGTTTTGTGTAGATTGATAACTTGAAACGCTAGTGCACAAATATATTTTTAACAATATTTTATGTATATATATTTTTCAATAAATTTGAAATATTGTGTGTACTGAAACATAATTCTTTCCATTTGGCGTCAATTTTTTTATTAATATTTTATCTGTATTAGAAAATAATTATATCATCTTGACATAGACTCTTTTCTGTAGTACAATTTCTTTTTCAATATTTTTAAATAAATTTTAGTATTTTTCCTTTACAAAATAATCGACCTTATATTTTAGTGTTGATGACCTACTTTCAATAAAAATCAAATATAAAATATAAAAAACTATTTGTAATATTAAAAGATGTATATTTTTTAAAAATCACTTATAGATCTATAAAAGGGTATTTTTTATATTTCAAAAAAAATATCATTTATAAGAGTAGTTGTTGAAACATCGAGTTTTTTAAAAAAAAAGAATTTTCTAATTAGACCCAAAGTGGTATTAAATATACATTTAGTAGACAAAGTTGTGGCACATATATATTATAGCTATAATGAATCTCTATACACCATATATTTGACTAAAATTAATTTTTAGTTGGAACTGCTTACATTCACTTGTGCTGATAAGTTGCCCTGAAGCGTGACAGATTTTTGTGATTTTACCATAATATCATTGTACTTGTTACCCTAAGGTCTTGGAACATGGTTAGGGGGACTGGGCTTTCATGTGTCTATTGGGGTTAGGTGAGAATAGGCCACCAAGTGGTTCCTTGTAAGGAAGCTTGTGGGTCGAGACTTTCAGGGGCTCATGAAAGTTTTCCTTATGTAATCAAGTGATAACCTTAAATAATTAATTAGATAGTTTGGATAATTAGGATTTATTTAATCAAGACAATGAATAGTGTATGTGCCCCAATTCTTAGTCCCAGGGAGGATGTTTTAGGATAAGGGTGGGAAGGCCATAGTGATGGCAAACTATACTCCCTTGTTTCTCACATAGGTTGAGCTTTGGTTCCACATGTCTATCAAGGTTGATATTTGCCTTCTCTGTGAGGATAGCATGCAGCGACATGTCTATCAGGGTGTGGCTTTTCCCATCTATGTGAGGATAGCATGTGATGACACTCCACTCCTATATGTTTCCTTGATCCTTATGCCATGATTGTTGATTATCATTTGGGATTTTATTGTTTTTTATTAGCCTTGTTATGTGATTGGTTTATCTATGGTGTGGTTGTTTTTCTTGTCTACGTTACATGTCCATTGGTTGTTAGGAATCAGTCTAGGTCTCGAGTATTTGTTGGAGCCTTATGTCATCTCCTAGCATGAGGGTGGTTCCTTATTGGTTCCACATGGTTGGGTGGTTTGATGCCTTCTTCCATTGGGATTCACTTCATTGGATGTTAGCATGCATGGATGTGGATTCATATCTCTTGTTTATGCGGATGGATTCCTATAGCATATTCTATGTATTGAGATTTTTGACAATGTATTATGTATCATGAGGATGATTATATTGTGTTGTGAAATATATTGTGTATCTTGTTAGTTTCATTCATATATACTAGGACATGATATAGTTGAGATCATGATGTATTGTAGTTGAATGTTTGATATAAATATTGTAGTAGCAATGTTGTAATTGGATATTCTTGAATGTAAATAGAGGTTGGAAATAAATAAATTGATAAGTGGTAATATTGGAGTATCATATGTGTACCTTATGGTTAGGATGAGGATGTTAGATGATTTTGACTAGAATAGATTGTATGTGATTTAAATTGTAAAAGAATTGGATTGATCTGGTTATTGCCCTGATATAGTTATTTCCCTTGATCACATTGTGTATGAACCTTACATTTAGAACGTATGATTACTCTTAACAATGGAAATGGACTAGACTTGCACTAGGTAAATCTTATTTTGAAATAATGATGTTATGATAGATGGGTTAATATGGAATTATTTTGATCAAACTATTTTCATTTCATTTGGTGCCCGTTAGCACGATCGTGGTCCCTAGATGGCACAAAGAGTTTAGCCAAACTGAGTTATAACTATCAAGAGTTCAACCGAACTGAGTTCGGCCAAAATCGCTTATGTGTCAAGTGAAGTGGCCAAAAAATTAGTATTTTGTCCACATTCCTATAAAAAATCACTTGTATTCTATTTTTATTTATGCAGAATATTTTTTTACAAAAATTAAAAAATACACTTTAATAGAGCTCAAAGTTAGGAATCTAGACATCTAATTGTAGACATATAAAAATGACCACTTTCTTAAGTGAATATTTAATATTCATTTTACTCTCATTCCTCTATTTAATTAAATTATCCACATTCATCTATATAACTTATTTAATTAAATTTACCTAAGTATTTTCTACCCCTTTAATTAAATAAATCACTTTATTTAATTAATTCCCCTTTCTCCCATTTTAATTAAATTTACATTTAATTAAATATTTCATTGCAAATAAATAAATCTAATTTATTTAATTAAATCCCCCACTTGTATTTATGCAAGTTGCATCTATTTTAGTTGAAATAAAGTAACTTATTTTAATTCAAATTACCCTCCATCCACTTGCATTCTCCTACATCCCTCACTTGCCTCTCTAAACCCCCTCCTTGATTCTTCTAAACACTTTTAATTTAGCCTAACCCATCCTCTAAATATTGTTACATTCCTAAACAAAGGGAAGTCACTTCTCAAACCTTCAAAGTCTTTGAAAACCATTAAAGGCTTTATGTCTTCAACAAGTTAACCTTGAAAGTATTCTAAACCATTAATGATTAACTCAACCCTCTTACATGATTAGAGACTTTATCTCTAACTCAACCCTCATCTAACCCAAGGGTCTCATCAACCATTCATTGCTTTGATCATGGTTATTCGTTTAACCCTTGAACAAGAGTTTACCCTTTGGGTAAAATCTTTATCTATTGGATAACCCTAACCTAACCTTAACCCTTACCTCCTAAGGTAACCATGAGGTATTCTCAAGAATTCAATGCTTCTTACATCTCCTCTCAAGCAGTCTTATGTTGACAATTGTCACCATTTCATTGGTAAAAATTGTAAACATGGATTGGTAAATTTCAATCTTGGCCCTTGTTAAGATTATCAAATCTTGGCCCTTCATTACCCTGTTTTACCTATAAATAGAGCCCTCATTTCTCCATTTTCACAATCCAAGTTTCATGCATCTAATCTATACTCATTTTTATAAAGCATTTAGTCTCTCTTTGAATAGAAATAATCTAATAAACATTTTAGAAGCGTTTCTATTATCATAATAATCATAATAGGATAGCATATCATGTTAGGATAGTTCTTTTACTAATCCTCTCATCTTAATCATCATATACATGTTAGATTAATTCATACTTGTTAGTATCATGCACATCTAGGATTGCATTCATGTTAGATTGATCAAGTATCCCTCATTCTCATGATTGTCATCCCTAAGTCACTTTGCTCAGTGATCAGAGAGAAAAGGAATTGGATTGAGGGGCCTTGTGAGATAGAGAACAATGGACCATCCCTTGGAAAGTTGATTTATTCAATATAACTCCATAACTTGCACCAAGAGTCCCATTGTTGTGCGGACTTGTTTTGAATTTGCATTTTCTATTTCATCACACCACTTTTCCCGCACACATTTTTGGCGCCTACCATGGGCATAACCCCATTTATAAAATCATTTTTTAATGCAAGACTAACATTATAGGTATGTAGAAAAGCTAAGTTGGCACATTTTTGTCTTCCTTTAGCGCATCCAGGTTGTTTGTCAGCACACCCTGAGTACCTATTTAGCGCATTGGACCCAAAACTTAGCGCATTTCGCAGTAACCTTAGTGCATAACACTTTTATTGATTCCTGATAAGCCTCAGTGCTTTGAGGCATCAGTTCAGCACATCCATGTAGTAGCATAGCGCATTCGAGTCTTCTGTTAGCACAATGGTGTGATTCTATAGCATGTAGGGTCTGCAAAAAAATGCATAATAGACATAGAGGGAAAAACAGAGTTGTAACCAAAAAAGAAAGGTAGACTTGTAGAAGTCCACCTTTAAAACACTTTTTGCTAACTGGTATTTTATTGCAGGTCACTAACATTTGTTTTGCAGGACTAGAAGATTTCTTTTTTTTTACTATTTTAGGCATTTGATTAGTTTTCTTGTTTCTAACTTTGCTAAGGTTAGTTATTAGAAGTTTTTAATTTTCCTTATTGTTAAAAATGAACTCATTTTCCTTTTGGGTTATTTAAAAAGAACAAAAAAAGAAAAATATATCTTAAATCTTGCTTTCATAGGGAGAAAAACAATTCATTTTGGGATTTAAAAATAATAGAGACAAACTTTACTTTTGCAAAGTATAAAATGAACCTTACCATCCTTTGGTGTTTAAAAGCATCCACTTCATTTTTGCACAAGTAAAAGAACTTCACTTTCAAAATTCTAGATAAAGCAAAAGAGGGAAATCCTTCCCCTTTCGAATTTACTTTTGTTGACCATATCAAAAGTTTGCTTTGTTGACCCGGATTTCTTTACTTGAATAAAAAAACAATCATTGATTTGAAAATTAAAAAGAACACCATGCCTTTTTGGAGAAACATCTCCCAATAGACTTTAGAAAATCACTAAATTAAAGGGTTAAAAAGAACCATTTTTGTGCCTTGTCTCAAAGTGGAAGGTATATGCTCTCCCCTTAACTGGGTGACCAAAAAGCCAAACCACTCTTAAGATTTTTGTAATTCAAGCATTTGCATCCTTTAGCAGGCCTGACCTCTTGAGTTTCTCTTAGAGTGTCATTTAAATGGTCGGTGAGAGGGGAACAACCTAAGTGGGAAACAACTTTATCGCCAAGTGTTCCAACCCACTATAATCAAAAGTGGAGGATGACGAAATTCCCTTCAATAGTTTTGCTTAGCAATTAGCCTTCCCCCAGTATCTTTACAATATGTAAAGTCTTTGTTGTAAAGGTTGGGAAGCCTCCCAAGGGAGTTTATCACTGAAGACCGAATAGGAAGCTTGATAACGAACCTTAGCAATAGAAACCTTGAGCCGAGTCAGTATCCAAACATCTTCAATATCATAGTGCAAGGGTGGGGAAGAATCTACCTCCAAGATTACTCACCATATATCTCCCAAGATAACTACCCAGTTGTTTGAGCTGACGGAGTATCGAGACTAGTGGGCTATGATATTGTTGATGAACCTTGAATAAAGAATCTATCTGATTTGTATTCTTTGTATCCAAACTTGTGAAAACATTGGGGATTTGAATACATCCTCACATAACATAAACTATCTGTTTAGTATAGGCAAAAATGGTTGTATCTTTCATGTTGTGTTTGCAATTTATAATTCAGAAAATCATTCATCAAAAGTAAAACAAGTGTTGAAAATTTCCAAGAAAACCAAAAACAAAGCAAATAGAGTATTTTAGCACGTAGGAGCAATCTCCTAGTGCATATAGAGCACACTTTATCGCATACAAGTTGAAACTTAGCGCACTCATTCTTAAAAAAAATGCATAACAGTCTCAAAATTTGACAAACTTTTCACTAGCGCTCTAAGAAACCATATTAGCACTTTGAAGCATCATCTTAGAGCATTGGGGGCAAACTGCAGTGGTTTGAGTCTAAACATTAGCACGTATTAAGGACATAATAGAGCATAATCATCTCGGTCAAAGAAAAATTCAAAACTCTGGTTTAGCGCATAGCACAGGTAGCTTAGTGCATTGAGAGGATCATGCCTAGAGTAAAACTTCCCACCTAGATGTTCTTGTGACGTCGGTTTGTGCACATGACAAACCGAGTGAATTCTAGCCTATCTTGTAGCTTTGCATTGCATGGAACTAACGATTTTTGTAGCATGTGAAAAAATTCTACCAATTTAAAATGGCTTAGAGGCATCAAAACTAAGATATTCCATTGTAGGGAAGCCTCACACAAACCCATAGGCTCAATCAGATCGATCATATGTGCCTTGGATTGGAAGAAATAGTTTGTCAAAGTTTGACATTGTTTTGGACTCAGGGCACTTGAGAGATCACGCCGGTAGGGTATGACTCTTGAGGTTTTGGTGCTTTGGGATGCACAAGTGGAGAAAGCCTATCATAAACCTGCCCACCCAGATGTGCTCATGATGTCGGTTTGTGCACACAACAAACCAAATCAATTCTAGCCTAGCCTGCAACTTTGCATTGCATGAAACTGATGGTTTTTTAGCAAGCGAAAAAATGCTACCAATTAAAAATGACTCTAAGTCATCAAAACCGAGATAGTCCATTGTATAGGAGCCTCAAAATTGAATATTCATTTAAATTTATAAAAGGGCAGCCACCAAATACAACGAATAAACAATAATGAATTGAATACAAGGAATTTTGTAGGGTTAATTCGATATTTTAGAAATTTTATCAAATCATATTCCACGATTGCAATGTTTAATATCATAATTTTTTGTTGTTTACATTCATATTGTTGATTACATAGGAAAATGAATAATTAACTTTATAAAAGGACAACCACAAAATACAACGAATACACAATAATGAACTCAATACACATTTATTGGATCAAATATCAACATTTATATATATCAAAAAAAGGCATGTATGCCAAGTCAATACAAGTATTACAAAAATGTGGCATATGCCATGTCCAAATCGATATATAATAACAATGTAGAATATATCTACATGTATTGGTCATTCTATGACCACAAAAAACACTATATGATCCTAAACTTGTGGTGGATCATCAAAATGAATCCTCTTACATGTAGTATGTGGCTTTGTAGATGGCTGCAATACCACAATTCAAAAGCCAAGTTAGAATTATTTTGTAGAAAATAGTTCACAATTAACAACATAAATATGCATTTAACTATAATTCCTTTGTAATTGAAATTTAGATTACCTCATCGGCTAATCTCCTAGCTAATATCTTTGCTCTCCTCTCATTATCACTCTTAGGAGTTTTCTTGAAGACACTTAAAAGGATCCACATTATGGACGAACCACAAAGGTGTCTATTTTAGATTAAATGTACAATTAATTCAATGTACTAATATAAATACATCAAAAACACTTAAAAGCTATAATATAGAGAACAATGACACACCGGTGCTTGAGATGCTTCTCCAATAGATTGAGGATGGCTCACCATCAATGGAGAAGCTATCACTATTACCTATATAAAAAATGATCAAAGATTAAATACAATTAATATAATGATAAGCAATCTAGGTTTAAAATAATTAATGTAATATATCAAACAAAAGTGTACTAGATCTTGAGATGCTTCTCCAGTGTATGGAGGAGGGATCACCATTGATGAAGAAGCTATGGATATTTCCTATATGAAAAATTATAAGATTATAATTTATCACAAGTTCACATGTACACGTACATATAATCATGAAATCAAGAAAATAAAGTAGAGATGCATAGCTCTACTCTCTCTTGATCCACTGATGAATAAGGTGCATTCAACAAATCCACATGGCTCAGTGGTTATTGTACATGTAAAATAGACAAAAAACACTAACCAATTTACAAACCCCAACTAAGACTTTATTTCAACATTTTCAAAAAATTGTACAACTAAAAATGTGTTCAATTACCTTCTTCCCAAGTTTTGGCATCTTCGAGGAATTCTTTTTTTTAGGACAAGGCCTAGACACAAAGACGGAACCCTAAAAAAGTAAAATTAACTTGATATATTAGTACATATAATATATTAAACATAATTTAAAAAATCTGAAATGAAATGACTTGCATATTCCATCAAAACATATACATAAAAAAAGTTTGTACAAAATATAATATCGTATAGCCTTGGAAGAAAAAATCGATCATTGAGAGCATGATGTCATCAATTTGCGACATTTGGTCCCTTGTCAACACCTACAAACCCAAAATTTGACCAAGCATTAAAGATAGTTAGTATATCTTGTAATTTTTTGAATTCAAAGTGTACTATTCTATTGTAATATGTTACAAAATTAATACCTCAAGCATCGAAGTTGTAGCTGTAGTAATTGCAGGAGGAGTATGGGATATCGTTGCTATATCGTAAAATGTATCTTATTTGCCGCAATTTAAATCGATGTATAAATAAATATTTATTTATGTAATTATTAATTTGAAGTGATTGGTAAATAAAATACTATAATTCAAATCAACACACCTGTGTCTGTCGCTCATGGGAAAACACCATGTCCATCAACTCTACTATCAGTGCCAAATCCTCAGTTGTGCAGGCCTGACATGTACTCCCATCAATCATGCACAAATGAGATGTGGATCCATTTGCAGCGGCCAGATCATCTATCCCTAAGAATATCCCCAAGCAAATGACACACATGCTGAATGGGCTCTTTGTCACCACTTGGAACAACTAATGGCTCATCATCCAGTACAATAGGGTGTGTATTGGGATCCAAGAACACTAAGTGGAGGGGGGATTGAATCAGTCTTCTACCGATATAGATAACTTTTATCCTTTTATACCATGCATATATAATCTAGTAAACAAGTAAACATATAACAAGAAGCAAATAAACCATCCACATAAAAGAAAGCCATAGCACACAGAATTTATATGTGGAAAACCTCAATGAGGAAAAACCATGATAGGAATTGTGACCCACATTATCAGTTCACTGGCCATATGAAAATATATTACATATATAGGGGTTTGCACTTGCAGGAAGGCACACTTCCTAGAGCGTACTGCTCATCACTAAAGAGCCTCACTGACTACAAGCTTTCTGCTAAATAAAATACTGAAAATGAACTCATGAAAGCATCTGCTAATGCCAAATAGAGTTCTAGTTCTAGCTCTATTATGTACCAGTTCATAAACCCTAAACTACTACCGGTATCTCTTCTCCTCCAAGAATGCTTTCCAAGCTATCTACAGATTATTGTATGATATAACATTCACATACAAAAATATCTTCATATATTTTGCATTATACAGTTCTTCTCTATTCTCCTATATCCACACATATCATTTATCATATATGTTTTTAAAATAACCTAACAGACTGACCTATATACCTATTACAAAATAATATGCCTTATGTTGGCTTACAGCACATTTACAAAAGATATTCAATGTCAGCCTTGACAATATTTACAAAATAATTTATTAAATAAATCCTCCTTCATGTCAGCTTCCAATGAAATATTGGTGACGGTGCCGGTGACGGTGTTGGTGTCGGTGCCGGTGTACCCTGAATGCTCCAAAGCCAGTATCTATTGGTATATTCCTCCTAGTGTCAGTAAATGACTTCCATCTGATCTTGTTGCCATCAATGACAACAAAATGAATCCAATAAGTGTCAATTGCCCACAATCTCCCCCTTTGGCATTGATGGCAACACTCATGTGAAAAATGGATTCCATGTCGGTATGCTCCCCCTGAGCAATACATTCCATTTGATATCTTGATATCCTTCCCATATGTTTTTATCTGGTATCCTCTGATATTTTTCACATCTATTCATACTCCCCCTTTGACATTAATGCCAAAGACTAGTGAAAGAATTGAAGGAATTTAGAACAACAAAAAAATGAATACTGTTAGTTTTACTGGAGCTTATCCATCTTCAAGATTTTTGGGTATGCCTTTTGCAATAACTGAAGATATGTGTCCTAGCCGGTTTTGGAAGTATCAGAAATGGATACTAGGCCACCTAGTAAGTGGGAAACTATTTCCTTCTCTTGGACATCTGCCAGTGTGGATTTAGTTATCATGTCCATGCACTCTCTCTTATGAACATCCAATGAATCTAATCTAGGACTTACTAGTCCTCTCATAATTCTTTCTCTTTGCATGATTTTATCTCTCTTTCTCAAAAGAAAAAATTTGGTTCTCTAAGGACAAAATTTGTCCATAAATAGATGTGGTTAGTGTAGTCAATCCTTCAAAATAATTAGGAATTTTAGCTATATCATATAACTCCTTTAATCTATTGTCTACATTGTTCGTAAGAATTTCAATGTTACAACACACTCTTTAGATATTTGTATATTTTTTTAAACAAGCCTCAATAGGAATGAGTTTTTCCTTAATTTTCTTCCTTTATATATCTATAATCTGATCAAAAGTTATTCTCTTAGCTACTATGGATTTATCAAAAGCCTATTGGTCTGCAATCTGCCTCAGAGATTGAAAATTGTTGGACATATGCTCTGTTAGAGTCTTGAGCTTGCTAGAAGGGATTGCTCCATCTTCAATTTAATAGTTAGGTATTAATCTATGCAACACTCATACTGATTGATCAATTATTCCTTTATTTGTGGTACCTTCCTTGAGTAATTTTTTAGTATCCATGATCATCAGTTCACTTGGACTCAACTCAGAGACTGATTTCTTCTCTACTTGAGAAGTGCCAATTGCCAAAACCTATGTCAGGGAATCAATTTTAACTACCAGTATGGACTCAGTAGCTTTTACCTTGTCCATATCAACCTCTTTTACATGAGTGGCTTCACAACTTGGTGCAGTGTCAGGTATGCCGATGTAGTATTATCCATAGTATTTATAGGGTCATGTACATTGCCTTGCTAAAAAACAATTTGTGCCAGTATAGACTGTACACTATCCTTAACTGTCGGTGGTATTTGAATATCTATATTTACTGCTAGTTGTGTCAAAAATGGAGTTGAATTGCCCAAAATACCTTTCCCTTTAGATTTGTCAGGAATGGTGGAAGTTGTTGCCCTTGCAAATTCTTCTTGAGATGTGATAAAGTCTGGGTTTTTCTGAAAGAATTTGGTGCATCCCTTACTAGTCTCATTTATCACCTCATTTACTCTCCCCATCATAAGGCTTATATGCTAGGATTTACTAATGATAATTGTCCTATTTGTAGTATCTATACATCTTTTCATTTCTTCATTATTTACAGCACCACATAATTCAAAAAGTGTTACTTCCTTAATTTCCCTATCTCTCTTGACAACGTCAAGTCTTCTAGCCTCAAGTTTATCATACAAGGATAAAGGTATCTCCTTCAAAATTTCAAATAAGGCTTTCTTATAAATGTCGATATACAACAAAATAGCCTCTTCTAATTCATTTTGTTCATTCTCTTCTAAATCATCATAATATTTTGATACATTTTTCAATATTCCATCTTTTGTAATTTCATCAACAAGCTCAGCACAAGTCATTGTGGTCTTACCAGTTTTAGTATCATCACCCTTTTGCTTTTTTCTTGTGGTTGCTGGTGTGACTAATTTCCTCTTTTGCATAGGTTTCCTTGCTGGTGGTGGAGGTGCAGTAGGCTTAGTTTCCTTTCTAACAAGTCTCCTCCTAGGGTCTTCCTTCTTCTTATCTACCAGTGCTTGTACCACATTCTTCCTTTCTACCCTTCTAAAAACCAGAGGCTCATTATCCTTAGAGTCAAAATCAAAAGTGATAGGGGAAATGTGAACTTGTGGTTTCTTCGCTTCTGCAGTTCCAACCTTTGTTAGTGTAGCTGTCTGTTTGGATCCTAAACCTAGTTGAGTGTCTATCTTATGAATTACATCTTATATATATGTAGAAATCTTTTCTATTTTCTTCTCTCTTCTCTTCCTGTTAAAACTAGTTTTTACCTCAAGAGCCTTCTCTTCTTCTATACCAAAATGCTTTGTTTTATCATCTAATGGGGAATCTAACAACATATTTGCATAGAGTTCAAAAATTCTATCATCCACCCTATATCCAAGCTCAGTAATCCTGATTTGCCTAGGTTCGACTGCTTCATTAAGAGTTTCATGAGTATTTACCATGAAACAAATATCAGTGGAATACTTCTCCACAATTTTGTTTGATATTCTCTCCCTTTGCCTCATGTTTTCTTTACATTTCTTAAAGTACCCCCAAAGTTTCTCATCTTTGCCAGTACTAAGACTGGTGATTGCTTCCTTGATCTGCATACCTACCAGTATGTCATGATCCTAATGCTTCTTCCCTAGACCAGGTAGCTCATTCGGGAAGTAAAGCATTAAACAAACAATAAAATTTTCATATCTAAAAGTGCCTTTCTTGATTCATTTGATCTTACCAAAGTTTAATGTGAGGCCCTACCCCGATTCAGTTTGACATTTTCAGTTATTTGCATATTGAGACTATTATGGATGCTTTATTTTATGCATTATGGACTTAGAACTTATATGATACCATGATTTGGACCGCACTGACATTTGTTGATGTTTTATTTCATGCATGATGATTATGGAACCTTAGATATGTTACTAGAATAGAATTACATTATGATGGTGTATGTCATTTGCAGGATTTTATTTTGATAAAAGAAAAATGATGCATATTTATGAATGGTTCATTTTTGGGAAATTATGTTGTTTGCTTATGTGAAATTGAATGTGAAAACAAATGAGGAATTGAATTATTGTTGCCTAATGTATGAGTGTTTGATTTGCAATAGAATCCATGTATTTGATTATGAATAATTGTGATTATTTGGAGTTACTAATGTGTTAATTGAGATGCGCAGGAAATTATCCATGTGACCATGGAATTTATGGAGAATCAAGCCTAGACCAATGTGCATTTGTTAAGCCGGGAGTTGTCTATTTGGAGAGACAACACCCCTCCCCTTGTAATGTATTTTATTTGTGATGTGTATAATGCTTGAGTGTAAAATTTAATTTATATGTTAATGTGTAATCCTTCAAGGGACAATTTCCATGTGTAATTTTTTTTATATTGTATTTTTGTTGTGTCACTTGACACATGTGCTGATTAAGTGTCATTGATGTTGAATTGTCTCTTGGAGGGAGTTTTGTTTCTACCAAAGCCAATTCAAAAAAACTTGAGTGTGGTCCCAAATTTGTCTTGGGTAGGGAGTCATGGGAGTGGTCAACTCATGCTTGACCCGTAGGTAAACTTCAGTGGAGTTTCCAAAGGGTTTAATGGACTCCTAGGGTAAGTTTTTAGGCTTTTCCAAAGGTCCTAAGGGTATACCTATGGGTTAGGGGTGTTTTGCAACATGTGGCTTCTCCCATGTGACTATGAAGTCACTTCAAAAAGTGGTGTTTTCAAGATGCACGAAAATTGAACTTAGAAAAGTTCTTCCTAGGATAGAGAACCTTCCCTTTAGGAGTTAAACTCTCTTCCCCATTCTCTTCCACCTTTTCCCTTTCCAATTTTAGTAAAGTGCAAGAGTTTGGGAAGGGCAACCAATGGGAACTCACACCTCACCCAAGGAGTTGGGAAGTGTGTGAGAGGCCTTCTTAGGCAAGATTTTTCAAACTTAGTGAGTAATCACCCACTCTCCTTACTTGGAGATTTTGCTTGTTTGAGAAAGTTAGTAGGAGTTTGACATTTTTAGTGGAATTTTGGAGAAAGTTAGTGTGGAATTGGGCAGCTCATCCCCAACTAAATTTAGCAAACCTTTTGGCAGAAAAAGGTTGGTTACTTCTTCTTCCTCTTGTTATGTTGTAAATGTTAGTTTGTGTTGTTTTGTAAAAGAAAAGAGTTGCTTGAAAGATTGTGTTTTTATGAAGTTTTTGTGTTAAAGTAAAATGTGTAGTTTTCTTTTCTATGGGTTTGTTGTGTTTTCTTGTTGTTTTTGGGAGTGTCCAAGATCTCCTATCCTTGGGAGGGTAGGAAGATCTTGGGGTGGAAGGAGATTGACAGCCATGGGTGAGAGGCTCTCCTTATGGAGAGTGTTCTCAAGGGAGTCCTTGGTGACCCTTGATGCATAGCCTTGTGTATGCATTTGGGGGTCATAAGGGGAGCATATATGGCCTTGAGCCTTCTTGGGGGGCATAAGGTTTGTGAAATGTTTGGGTTGCATTTGTGTTGCCATGAGGTGGCTAGTGTAGTATTGTTGTTTGGCATGCATTCTCCCCATTGGTACATGGTCCACTTCCACCCATGGAAGAGTCACCATGAAAGTGGTGAATGTGAAGCTTGGGAAGGGGAATTTTGATTGTAAATGTGTTCCTATGTTTTATAGTGGTTTTGTGTGCGTGTAACCCGTCTAGTGCTTGGTTCTCCAAGCTTGGGGGTGGCTTCTAGTAAGCCTAGGCTGGGAGGTGAGCTTCCCATGGTCAAAAGAATGTGTTTTAATGCAGGTTGCATGGGAATGGGAAAAGAAGGAATGAAGAACTAAGTTGCTGTCTTATGTTGCAGAAATTAGTTAATATGACAATATATTCTCTTTTGGAGTTGTAAATGAAAAGAAAAGAAAAGAGCTAGATTGTGTTATTCACAAGGAAAGAGGATTTTGTATTCCATGTTAGCTTGTAAAAGAAAAAGATAGGCAATGATGTATTTATTTTCCAAATAGTAAAGCAATGTATTGGATAGGAAAAATGTAAATGTTTATTTGCCCAAAATCTTTGTGTTCATCTTTACTTGTGATAAGTTTCAAAAAAAAAAATGTATAATGTCCACACTCTAGTTAGTGTTACAAAGTAATGAAGAAATAGAAATATTTCCTCATAGATATTAAGATAAAGTTAATGTTTACTTGCTGGACTGTATTATGAAAGTTTGTTTATGTGTATTATTAAGTTTTTTGAAAAGAAATGAAAATTGTAGTGATTTCTGAAAATACATCATATATGTTGTTGTTTAAATGAATATTAGGCAACATTAGTTGCAGCTGTAATAAAACTGAATTCTACTTGCCTCTCCATTTTGTAAATGTGGGAAAAATGAAGCTAGTTATATTTTTTTTGTTTTTTTTAAAGAAACAGTAAAAAAAAAATATACATATTTTTATTTTCTGTCCTTCAAAATCAGTTATAATAAAAGAATACAGTGAAGTTTGGTTACAGACTTAATATTACAAAAAAAAAAGAAAACTGATAATAAGATTAAATATATATATAAATATATATATATATGTAAATATATATATATATATATATTTATCCCTTTATAAGAAAATCTCCCTGTTATTGTATAGAAACCCTTATACATGTTATTTTACCAGATATATATATCCACAAATATATATATAAATATATGTATATATATATATATATATATATATGTATATATATATATATATATATATCAAAAATGTTATTTTTTTTAAAAAAAAAAAACATATTATAAAAATTTGATTGCTTAACCATTGCTTTAAGAAAACAACGCAATAAACACGAAACGGGATGTGAACAACAGTAAAACGCGCTCTACAGATAATAGCACGCACACGAAGCGGCGGGGGCGCGGCCTAAGGGCGGCGACGCCCGCAGCCTGCGGGCGGCGTCGTCCGCAGACTGCGGGAGCCGCAGCCTACGGGCGGCGCCGTCCGCAGCCGGTGGTGCCCGCGCTGCCGGCGCCCCCCGCTCGACCTCCTCCCTTCCCTTCCGCCGTAGCACATGTTAAACGAAACTCCGCCTGCTTCACTCGCCACGCCGCGGGTTCTTCAGGGGAGAACCTCCGCCCGTCTCTTTCCCCCCTTACCTCCGCCATTCCAGTAGCAATAATAAAAAAAAAAGAAATGAAGGAAGAGGGTGTGGGGTTCGGCTAGGGATGTCCCTCGGCCGCCGACCCACCCTGCAACTAACACACACGGGCTATCAAAAATAAGAGGGGTTATTCTAATCGCCCTAACCCTAGTTTGGGTTAGGGCATACACCCATCTACGTTTTAAAACGTGAGTGTGTGGGTGAGTGAAAAGGGGGGGGAAAATATCATAAATATAAAAAAAAAAGGGGGGGGGTGTTTTCAAATCCCTACAATTCTCTTGGAAGAAACAACTTTTGTAAATGATAAAATAAGGAATAGTTAAATATGTATTTATATATATATATATATATATATATATATATATATATATATAAATATAAAATTTAAGTGTATAAGTATGTGTAATCATATGCAAGAAAATTATATTTGTATGGGCGACTAAACAAGCAAGTGATTAATGGTAACAAAGAAAAATAATAATATTAGAAAAAAAAAGAGAGATATATATTTATATGTATTTATATATATACATACCAATATGTAGGTATATAAATAGATATATATATATAGGTAAATTTAAATTTGTTGAAGGCGTTTGATAACTCAAATTTGTAGCTGGTAACGCTACCTAGGGTTCATCTAAATTTTATTTAAGAAGCATTCTAAATATGGAGGTTTCAATTAAACAGAGTGTTTTAAATTACGATGGTAATCAAACTTAGAAATCCTAGCGGGCTAGAAAGATGAGATAAATTTTAGAACGTATTAAATTGAGATCGAGCGTTATACTTGAGATTTAATGAGTATTTTGATGAAGCTTAGTAGTTACTCTTTTTGGAGGAATAATAGTTCGTTGATAACTTAGAAAACTCATGTTCCCAATTGAGTTTAATTACCCGTTTTATACAATTATAGTTAGACTCAACCCGAAATGCATTATTATATTTAAATTAATCGCACTGAGTTGATTATATTAGTTAAGTAAGTCGTTGATTAGTTAAGTATTTTCAAAAAAAAAATTTCGTTCGTGCCCAAAAGTGGGCATGACATTTTGGTATCAGAGCAAGGTTGCCAACACTAGGGAACCTTACTCCATTACGTTTCGCTACAATTATTTAATTAATTAAATTGTATTTAATTTTATTTTTAAACTAGCTAAATATTTTCTCCTAAAAATAGTTATTTATTTCATTTTATTTTATTCTCTTAAAAAAGGATGCCTCCAGCTACGCGACAAGCTCGCAAACGTGGTAGAGGCCCTAGGCGTGCACGCATGGCACGCGAAGAGGTCATTAGGGAGGAATCGGTTCAGGAAGTGGACCCAGCAGCTCCTCCCGAGCAACCAGTTGACCCGAACCGAGACATCTTGGTAGCTCTTCAGAACCTGATTGGACTAGTACAGGATAGGCTTCCAGCAGTAGATCATAATGTTGAAAACCAGAACTCAGGAAGTCATAGGACAGTGGAACGAGAACGGTGTAGGAGTCCACCTCCTAATCCCGTAGAGAGTCAGGCTGTGCATGAGCCCGGACCCATTCACCTACCAGCACCACCTCCCGCCGTAGCACCAGTGTACATTGAGAGGGCACGTAAAGATCCAGGGGATCTAATCAGAGAGGTTATGCGTCTTCAGCCACCATCATTTGGGGGATCTATCGATGGGGTAGAGGCAGAGGCATGGCTTTTAAGCCTAGATAGGTGCTTTGCATTGCGCTCCTATGAGAGAAATCTAAAAGCACGTGCAGCGGTTCACCTATTGCGAGGAACAGCCTCCACATGGTGGAGACAGGAAGAATATAAGTGTGGGTTAGGGATAGAGACCCTCACTTGGGAGATTTTCACAGAAAGATTCAGGGAGAGGTATTTGTCAGAGCATTTCAGACAGCGTAGGGTGGATGAGTTTCATGACCTCCAGCAGAAGGGTATGTCAGTGACACAGTACGAGAACAAGTTCTTTGAACTATTGCCTTATGTAGATTACCTGAAAGATGAAAAGCTTCTTGTCAACCGATTTATCAGAGGATTGAACTCCGGCATAGCAGGACCAGTGAGAATGGCCGCTCCAGGGAGCCTCCGGGTTGCCGTGGAGAAGGCTTTGATAGCCGAGGAGATTCAAGCCAGACCACATGACTCGAAGGATCGGTTTCAGAACCGTAACCCTTCACCACAGACTTATGGGTTTCAGAAGCCCCATTGGAAAGGTAACAACAGGCACTCATCGGGGTTCTCCAAACCCCCTCCTCCGCAGCAGTCACAGCAAAACCAAAGGCAAAAGCCTCCGCAGAATCATCAGGGCACAAAGCCCAAGCAGTGGCAGTCACAGGGTCAGAGGCGAGATCAGAAATCTCAGGCTCCTTACACACCTCTGGCTAGGACTCAGCAGTCCTCTAGAGGTGGGTACAGTGGTTCTAGTAGGACAGGGGGACAGCCTTTCTCCAGACCTCAGGGAGTACAGTTTCAGGCACGAGGCCCTTGCTTCACATGTGGAGCCATGGGACACATAGCGAGGGAGTGTCCTCAGGGTCAGATGATAGGGAATCAGAGGATGGCAGCATCAGAGCCGACAGTTGGGGACATGGGAAAGTCCCACAGAGTCTTCGCAGCGGTTGACAACCGCCAGGCAGAGCATCAGGCCACGGTCATTGAGGTAGCAGGTATGATCAGAGGTAGCAGTGTATCTATATTATTTGATTCAGGAGCTACTGATTCTTTTATATCTCCATTGGTTGTGGAGCGTTGCGGGCTAGTGGCAAATAGGCAAGAGGTCAGTTGGGAAGTGGAATTAGCTTCAGGGGCTAGAGTGTCAGTGGAATCAGAGGTTAAGGGATGTCAGCTTCAGATTGGTAATATCACCACCTTAGTAGACCTTAGAGTTACACCACTTGGGTCATATGGCGTCGTACTTGGCATGGATTGGCTTTATGCCCACAGAGCCAAGATGGATTGTCGCCTGAAGAGGATCGAGTGTGAGGATGATCATGGCTCTCCTATAGTGATCACTGGAATTCAGAGACCCGTGTCTCTTCGTATGATCTCCGCCATGCAGCTTAAGCGGAGCATGCGAAAGGGATGTTAGTTATTTGCCATCACCATTAGTGATAGAGAAGAAGAGGAGGAAAAAGAACCATCTATTGACGACTATCCTATCCTTAGAGAATTTGCCGATGTGTTTCCTTCAGAGTTACCTGGTATGCCGCCCCGTAGAGAGATTGATTTTCATATAGACCTTGTCCCAGGAGCCGAACCTATTTCAAGAGCACCATATAGAATGACCACAAATGAGCTTAATGAGCTCAAGATTCAGCTTGAGGAACTCCTAGAGAAGGGCCACATTCGCCCTAGTGTATCCCCTTGGGGTGCACCAGTCATCTTCGTGAAGAAGAAAGATGGATCTCTCCGACTATGCATGGACTACCGTCAGTTGAACAAAGTAACCATCAAGAACCGATATCCATTGCCCAGGATCGATAATTTGTTCGACCAACTTCAAGGTGCTAAGGTATTTTCTAAGATTGATCTAAAATCAGGGTACCATCAGTTGAGAATAGTGGAAAGTGATATCCACAAGACCGCATTTCGCACTAGATATGGCCACTATGAGTTCACCGTGGTCCCATTCGGTCTTAGGAATGCCCCAGCAGTTTTTATGAGTCTCATGAATGGAGTATTCCGTACATTCCTCGACCGATTTGTGATTGTGTTTCTTGACGACATTTTGGTATATTCACGGAATGAGGAGGAACATGAGGAACACTTGAGGCAGGTTTTGTAGTGTTTGAGGGAAAATCAGTTGTATGGCAGTTTGTCGAAGTGTGCTTTCCTTAAAACTGAGATCAAGTACCTTGGTCATGTCATATCCGGTGATGGGATCTCAGTAGACCCGTCAAAGATCAGAGCCATTATGGATTGGCCAGCACCTACCAGTGTGACAGAGGTCAGGAGCTTCATGGGCTTAGCAGGTTATTACCGACGTTTTGTTGAGGGATTCTCTAGAATTGCTCATCCTATCACTTCTCTTTAGCGCAAAGGGAAGAAGTTTGAGTGGACGGAGAAGTGCGAGAAGGCCTTTCAGGAGCTTAAAAAGGCACTTACTACCGCACCTATCCTTGTAGTACCGGATCCTTCAGCTGATTTCATGGTTTGCACAGATGCTTCCCTAGATGGTTTAGGAGCAGTACTTATGCAGAATGGCAGAGCTATAGCGTTTGAGTCTAGGAAACTCAAGACTCACGAGCTTAATTACCCTACTCATGACCTTGAGCTTGCAGCCGTAGTGCATGCACTTGTGAGATGGAGACATTTCCTTTTGGGTCATCATTTTGAGTTGCACTCAGACCATCAGAGCCTTCAGTACATATTTACTCAGCCGAATCTTAATGCACGACAGAGGAGATGGATGGAATTCTTGTGTGAGTATGATTTTGACGTTCACTACATCAAAGGGAAAGAAAATGTAGTTGCAGATGCTTTGAGTAGGAGACGTCACGAGGTATTCACCATGTCTATGAGCACGGATTTGAGAGATCGGATCATGCAGCGATTGCCAGAGGACAGATGGTATTTAGAGGTTTGCAAGGCTATTCGATCTTAGGAAACTTTGGAAGGGAAATATGTGGATTATTCCTTAGAGCCCGATGGTTTATTACGCCATAGAGGGCGCATCTATGTACCTTCTTCCGGGGGATTGCGAGAGTTCATTATCACAGAGGCACATAGAGCTCCTTATGCAGCGCATCCCGGTGTCAAGAAGTTGCATGCAGACTTGAGAGAATTATATCATTGGCCAGTAATGCGACAACTTATCACCAAGTTGGTAGCCCGATGCCTTGAGTGTCAGAGAGTCAAGGCGGAGCACAGCCATCCAGGTGGGTTGCTCCAACCTCATGCTATACCTGAGTGGAAGTGGGACACTATATCCATGGACTTTATCATTGGTCTCCCTATGTCATCTCGCCGCCATGATGCCATCTTGGTGACGGTTGACAAGTTGACCAAAGTGGCTCACTTTTCACCAGTTCGTACCACTTTCACAGCACCAGCAGTAGCACAGGTGTTTTTGCGAGACATTGTTAGACTTCATGGTGTTCCACGTAAGATCATTTCCGACAGGGATTCCCTCTTCACTTCCTCTTTTTGGAAGGCATTACAGGCAGCTATGGGTACCAAGCTCAACTTCAGTACAGCCTATCATCCGGAGACGGATGGCCAGATAGAGAGAGTTAATCAGGTGTTAGAGGATATGCTTTGCATGTATGTCATGGATCACCAGACCAGTTGGGAAGAGTATCTTCCCTTAGTGGAGTTTGCCTATAACAATGGGCATCACACGTCCTTGGGAATGCCACCCTATCAGGCATTATATGGCAGACCTTGTAGGACACCATTGAGTTGGGACCGCATAGAGGACAGAGTTGCTATTGGTCCAGAGATAGTTTGGGATATGGAGAAGTAGGTGGATTTGATTAGGCAGCGTCTTAGAGAGGCACAGGATAGACAGAAGAAATATGCGGATGCAAAGAGGGTTGATCGTAGCTACTCAGTTGGAGATAGAGTCTTCTTGAGAGTGCGACCGCATAAGAGTCCAATCCATTATGGAAAGGGTTCTAAGCTCGCACCTCGATTTGTAGGACCATTTGAGATCCTTGAGAGGATAGGGCCAGTTGCCTACCGTCTAGCATTGCCACCTAGCCTGTCACGCATCCACGATGTGTTTCATGTTTCAGTTTTGAGGAAGTATATCTATGATGAGTCTCATATTCTAGATTGGGATGCCTTGCAGGTGGAGTCGGACGGGCAGCTAGCTTTGGAGCCCATTCGCATTTTGGCACGCCGGACGCTGAGCCTTTGAGGGCGAGAGCTGGACCAGGTTAGAGTCCAGTGGGATTGCTATGATGAGGTCACAGCCTCATGGGAGGATGCAGCACTTATGAGATCACAGTACCCCCACCTTTTTGATGAACTCCAGGAGGAAGTTCATGCCTAGAGGGGGAGGGTGTGAGGCCCTACCCCGATTCAGTTTGACATTTTCAGTTATTTGCATATTGAGACTATTATGGATGCTTTATTTTATGCATTATGGACTTAGAACTTATATGATACCATGATTTGGACCGCACTGACATTTGTTGATGTTTTATTTCATCCATGATGATTATGGAACCTTAGATATGTTACTAGAATAGAATTACATTATGATGGTGTATGTCATTTGCAGGATTTTATTTTGATAAAAGAAAAATGATGCATATTTATGAATGGTTCATTTTTGGGAAATTATGTTGTTTGCTTATGTGAAATTGAATGTGAAAACAAATGAGGAACTGAATTATTGTTGCCTAATGTATGAGTGTTTGATTTGCAATAGAATCCATGTATTTGATTATGAATAATTGTGATTATTTGGAGTTACTAATGTGTTAATTGAGATGCGCAGGAAATTATCCATGTGACCATGGAATTTATGGAGAATCAAGCCTAGACCAATGTGCGTTTGTTAAGCCGGGAGTTGTCTATTTGGAGAGACAACACCCCTCCCCTTGTAATGTATTTTATTTGTGATGTGTATAATGCTTGAGTGTAAAATTTAATTTATATGTTAATGTGTAATCCTTCAAGGGACAATTTCCATGTGTAATTTTTTTTATATTGTATTTTTGTTGTGTCACTTGACACATGTGCTGATTAAGTGTCATTGATGTTGACTTGTCTCTTGGAGGGAGTTTTGTTTCTACCAAAGCCAATTCAAAAAAACTTGAGTGTGGTCCCAAATTTGTCTTGGGTAGGGAGTCATGGGAGTGGTCAACTCATGCTTGACCCGTAGGTAAACTTCAGTGGAGTTTCCAAAGGGTTTAATGGACTCCTAGGGTAAGTTTTTAGGCTTTTCCAAAGGTCCTAAGGGTATACCTATGGGTTAGGGGTGTTTTGCAACATGTGGCTTCTCCCATGTGACTATGAAGTCACTTCAAAAAGTGGTGTTTTCAAGATGCACGAAAATTGAACTTAGAAAAGTTCTTCCTAGGATAGAGAACCTTCCCTTTAGGAGTTAAACTCTCTTCCCCATTCTCTTCCACCTTTTCCCTTTCCAATTTTAGTAAAGTGCAAGAGTTTGGGAAGGGCAACCAATGGGAACTCACACCTCACCCAAGGAGTTGGGAAGTGTGTGAGAGGCCTTCTTAGGCAAGATTTTTCAAACTTAGTGAGTAATCACCCACTCTCCTTACTTGGAGATTTTGCTTGTTTGAGAAAGTTAGTAGGAGTTTGACATTTTTAGTGGAATTTTGGAGAAAGTTAGTGTGGAATTGGGCAGCTCATCCCCAACTAAATTTAGCAAACCTTTTGGCAGAAAAAGGTTGGTTACTTCTTCTTCCTCTTGTTATGTTGTAAATGTTAGTTTGTGTTGTTTTGTAAAAGAAAAGAGTTGCTTGAAAGATTGTGTTTTTATGAAGTTTTTGTGTTAAAGTAAAATGTGTAGTTTTCTTTTCTATGGGTTTGTTGTGTTTTCTTGTTGTTTTTGGGAGTGTCCAAGATCTCCTATCCTTGGGAGGGTAGGAAGATCTTGGGGTGGAAGGAGTTTGACAGCCATGGGTGAGAGGCTCTCCTTATGGAGAGTGTTCTCAAGGGAGTCCTTGGTGACCCTTGATGCATAGCCTTGTGTATGCATTTGGGGGTCATAAGGGGAGCATATATGGCCTTGAGCCTTCTTGGGGGGCATAAGGTTTGTGAAATGTTTGGGTTGCATTTGTGTTGCCATGAGGTGGCTAGTGTAGTATTGTTGTTTGGCATGCATTCTCCCCATTGGTACATGGTCCACTTCCACCCATGGAAGAGTCACCATGAAAGTGGTGAATGTGAAGCTTGGGAAGGGGAATTTTGATTGTAAATGTGTTCCTATGTTTTATAGTGGTTTTGTGTGTGTGTAACCCGTCTAGTGCTTGGTTCTCCAAGCTTGGGGGTGGCTTCTAGTAAGCCTAGGCTGGGAGGTGAGCTTCCCATGGTCAAAAGAATGTGTTTTAATGCAGGTTGCATGGGAATGGGAAAAGAAGGAATGAAGAACTAAGTTGCTGTCTTATGTTGCAGAAATTAGTTAATATGACAATATATTCTCTTTTGGAGTTGTAAATGAAAAGAAAAGAAAAGAGCTAGATTGTGTTATTCACAAGGAAAGAGGATTTTATATTCCATGTTAGCTTGTAAAAGAAAAAGATAGGCAATGATGTATTTATTTTCCAAATAGTAAAGCAATGTATTGGATAGGAAAAATGTAAATGTTTATTTGCCCAAAATCTTTGTGTTCATCTTTACTTGTGATAAGTTTCAAAAAAAAAAATGTATAATGTCCACACTCTAGTTAGTGTTACAAAGTAATGAAGAAATAGAAATATTTCCTCATAGATATTAAGATAAAGTTAATGTTTACTTGCTGGACTGTATTATGAAAGTTTGTTTATGTGTATTATTAAGTTTTTTGAAAAGAAATGAAAATTGTAGTGATTTCTGAAAATACATCATATATGTTGTTGTTTAAATCAATATTAGGCAACATTAGTTGCAGCTGTAATAAAACTGAATTCTACTTGCCTCTCCATTTTGTAAATGTGGGAAAAATGAAGCTAGTTATATTTTTTTTGTTTTTTTTAAAGAAACAGTAAAAAAAAAATATACATATTTTTATTTTCTGTCCTTCAAAATCAGTTATAATAAAAGAATATAGTGAAGTTTGGTTACAGACTTAATATTACAAAAAAAAAAGAAAACTGATAATAAGATCAAATATATATGTAAATATATATATATATATGTAAATATATATATATATATATATATATATATATATATATATATATATATATTTATCCCTTTATAAGAAAATCTCCCTGTTATTGTATAGAAACCCTTATACATGTTATTTTACCAGATATATATATCCACAAATATATATATAAATATATGTATATATATATATATATATATATCAAAAATGTTATTTTTTTTTTAAAAAAAAAACATATTATAAAAATTTGATTGCTTAACCATTGCTTTAAGAAAACAACGCAATAAACACGAAACGGGACGTGAACAACAGTAAAACGCGCTTTACAGATAATAGCACGCACAGGAAGCGGCGGGGGCGCGGCCTAAGGGCGGCGGCGCCCGCAGCCTGCTTCACTCGCCACGCCGCGGGTTGTTCAGGGGAGAACCTCCGCCCGTCTCTTTCCCCCCTTACCTCCGCCATTCCAGTAGCAATAATAAAAAAAAAAGAAATGAAGGAAGAGGGTGTGGGGTTCGGCTAGGGATGTCCCTCGGCCGCCGACCCACCCTGCAACTAACACACACGGGCTGTCAAAAAAAAGAGGGGTTATTCTAATCGCCCTAACCCTAGTTTGGGTTAGGGCATACACCCATCTACGTTTTAAAACGTGAGTGTGTGGGTGAGTGAAAAGGGGGGGGAAAATATCATAAATATAAAAAAAAAAAGGGGGGGGTGTTTTCAAATCCCTACAATTCTCTTGGAAGAAACAACTTTTGTAAATGATAAAATAAGGAATAGTTAAATATGTATTTATATATATATATATATATATATATATATATATATATATTAAATAAATAAATATATATATATATATATATATATATATATATAAAATTTAAGTGTATAAGTATGTGTAATCATATGCAAGAAAATTATATTTGTATGGGCGACTAAACAAGCAAGTGATTAATGGTAACAAAGAAAAATAATAATATTAGAAAAAAAAAGAGAGATATATATTTATATGTATTTATATATATACATACCAATATGTAGGTATATAAATAGATATATATATATATATAGGTAAATTTAAATTTGTTGAAGGCGTTTGATAACTCAAATTTGTAGCTGGTAACGCTACCTAGGGTTCATCTAAATTTTATTTAAGAAGCATTCTAAATATGGAGGTTTCAATTAAACAGAGTGTTTTAAATTACGATGGTAATCAAACTTAGAAATCCTAGCGGGCTAGAAAGATGAGATAAATTTTAGAACGTATTAAATTGAGATCGAGCGTTATACTTGAGATTTAATGATTATTTTGATGAAGCTTAGTAATTACTCTTTTTGGAGGAATAATAGTTCGTTGATAACTTAGAAAACTCATGTTCCCAATTGAGTTTAATTACCCGTTTTATACAATTATAGTTAGACTCAACCCGAAATGCATTATTATATTTAAATTAATCGCACTGAGTTGATTATATTAGTTAAGTAAGTCGTTGATTAGTTAAGTATTTTCAAAAAAAAAATTTCGTTCGTGCCCAAAAGTGGGCATGACATTTAACATCAACTCACTCCTCATCCATTCACATAAATCATATTTCACATTGTTCCTTAGCATGTGATATGCAACATGAATGTATGAAATAGTAGCATAATTCAATCAATTGGATTGAGTTACCTTGTAACCTATGATCATACTTGCAAACTTTATATCTGTATTGGTGATTGTGCTTATCCTCATTGATCTGTTATCAAGTGTAGCACTGGTGAGTTTCTTGACCTCTGTGTTGGAAATTTTCTTGTCAGGTTCTTGTCTGACCTTGGGTAATCCAGTGACTACTTGAATAGATTCCTTCGTGATCATGTAAGGCCTATCTAGCCAGATAAATTCATTGTGAACCCTGCTCAGAACGTATCTGATAACCTCATCTTTGAATTTGGGTATGTATAAAATACCAACTAACCCTAGATCCTCAATTTATTTGTATTCCGATTTGATGGTTCCGAAGTCTCCCAGTATCACAGATTGATACATGCTTTTGATATCCTCGGTGTCCAAATTATCTATTGCGTAGTGAATGTATGCCCCCACATCTTCAACACACATCATGTCATCAGGAACCCTAGAAAATTCTCTTGTCAAGTCTTCCCTTTTAGCAATTTCTAGAACCTCCTTGAATAATGGCCTTAACCTATCCTTGACTTTGACAATGGTAGGATTTTCAATGAAAGTGGGAGCTGAAAATCTAGATGCCATTTCAAAAAATACCTGAAAGCGAAAGCTGGTAGAGGATTGAGTCCTTTAAATAAATGCTTGAAATTCTTTCTCAATGCTTTTGCTCACTCTTAACTTTTCCTTTTCTTCGCTCTAAATTCTTCAATGCTCGGTGAGTGAAAATAAATTCACTTACTCCCTTTTATTAGCAAACAAAACCCTAATTTTCTATAATAAATTCTTCACCAACAACCCTACAGATGCTGGTTTCATAGTCATCTATCGGGTGATCCTTTATCGATGATGAACACAACTCTCTAGATCTCTTTCAGATCTTCTTAAGTCTCTTCCAAGGCAATATGAAAAATTTAGCAATGACTATGCCAACCCCTAAGGCTTATGCCTCAGTTACCGGTGGAGGAATACCCTGTTCTACCAGTGGATTTACCAGTATAGATCCATCTCCACTTGGTTCTTCAGATTTTATAACCCATCTCTTGGTGTGATCTTGTTGTTTTCATCTACCTTCTCATTTCCTTTCTCATTATATTTATCATTATTAACCAGTTGAGTCTTGCTTCTACAATATTTAGCAATATGAAGTGTTTTGTTATATGCATAACATGTAACATTGTTCTTCTGAATTTCTTTGACATATCCAGTATCATTTCTTGACCTACAATGATTAGAAAAATGTCCAATCTTTCCACATGCATGACATTTAACATTCAATTTGCAATATTTTGATCTATGACCATATTTATTTTAGTTTGTGCATTGATCGGAACAAAATTGTAGTTTTGGTTTTCTTTATTTTTACATTGTTTAGCCATATGGCCAAATTTATTGCAAACAAAACAACTACCATTGAATTTATAAGCATTAGATTAACTTACCGGTTTCCTCTGTTTTGATGAGTTCTGCATACCAGTTGTTTGATCTTCATTTGCAGTACCAGAGCTTCCCCCTTGTACAAATCCAAGTCCTCTAGAATCATCAATTTGTCATTGTCTTTTCAATAAGTCATCCAACTGTGCAACACTGATCCTAAACTTTTCTTTGTACTCACTTGTAGTAATCAGATCATCTCTTAAAGTAGTTATTTGTCTTTCAAGTTCTTGGTCATTATTCCCGGAGTGTGCCAAATCAGTTCTCAATAGATTATTCTCATGAGTCAATCTCCCATATTCATCAAATTTGTTCTTTAGAGATATAACAAGATTATCTTCTTTCTTCTTTTTGTCCTCAATATATTTTGATAGCCTCATAGTCAAATCTTGTATTTCATTCTTCATGAGCATGTTTGCTTGACTTAGTTTCTAACATGTTTCCTTGAGTGCATCCTTCTCCTCATCATCTAGTTTTTGCAAAAGTTCTTTTCTCTTGGCTTGAGAAGATGATAACCTTTCCTACAAGATAAGAATGAATTCATTTGTAGAATTCAATTCTTCTTGCAATTTCAAGTTCTTCATCCTTTCAGCATCATAATCCTCAAGAGCCATCTCAAGTTTCTTCTCTATAGCCATGTTCAAAGATTCCAATTTCAGCATCTTCCTCAAGTTCTTAAACTTCTTTCGAGGTACCAAGCTCTAATACCAATTATTGGGATCCAAGAACACTAAGAGGGGTGGGGGGGGGTGAATTAGTGTTCTACCGATATAGACAATTTTTATCCTTTTATACCATACATATATAAACCAGTAAACAAATAAACATATAACAAGAACAAAATAAACCATCCACATAAATGAACACCATAACACACAGAAATTGTATGTGGAAAACCTCAATGAGGAAAAACCATGGTAGGATTTGTGATCCACATTATCAGTTCATTGGCCATATGAAAAGATATTACATATAATAGGGGCCTGCACTTGCAAGAAGGCACACTGCCTAGAGCGTACTGCTCATCACTAAAGAGCCTCACTTACTACAAGCTTTCTGATAAATAAAATACTGAAAATGAACTCAAGAAAGCATCTTCTATGCCAAATAGAGTTCCAGTTCTTTCTCTATTCAGTACCGGTTCATAAACCCCGAACTACTACTGGTATCTCTTCTCCTTCAAGAATGCTTTCCAAGCTATGTACCGATCATTGTATGATATAACATTCACATAAAAAATAACCTTTATATATTTTGCATTATACAGTTCCGCTCTATTCTCCTATATCCACACGTATCATCTATCATGCATGTTTTTAAAAGAACGTAATAGACTGAGCTATGTACTTATTATAAAATAATATGCCTTATGTCAGATTACAACACATTTACAAAATATATTCAATGTCGGCTTTAACAATATTTACAAAATGATTTATAAAATAAATCCTCCTTGATGTTGGTTTGCAATGAAGTATTGGTGCGAGTGCCAGTGTTGGTGTTAGTGTACCCTGAATGCTCCAAAGCCGGTATCTGTCGGTATATGCCTCCTAGTGTTGGTAATGACTTCCATTTGATGTTGTTACCAATGACAAAAAATGAATCCAATGAGTGTCAATTAACAATAGTGTGCTAATGACGTCCCATGCTAGATGATGGCACCAATCAATGATGTGGCTACGTGAAGAGCCTGTAGCTCCATCGACTATTTTAGCTCTACTGAGACAACCTAATGCATGTTGGGTTTGGGTGATAGGGGGCGACAAATATTCAAGGCTAATTTCCTATGGGCTCTAGGTCTATCTTGGGCAAAGCCGCCACCTCTACTATGGAACTCTCTCATGTCAAAATAGTTTGACCACACATTAAGGACAAACTCATAGTATACTTTTCTCAAAAAATATAATGGCACCTCATAATTATTAAAAGGTGGATCATCAAAGACCATCCACCACCTCTGCCAAGAAATATTCTTCATCTACATATTGGTACACCAATGTATGGGAAACCTCTTTCCATTAAGAGGTAACGACTCACCAGTTTGAGGATCAACAAAAAGGGCACATATTTGTTGTTTACAAATATTTTTGTTTTTCACTCCCTTGTATGATAACCCATCAACATAGTATTGATGATGAATATCCCTTAAGTTTCCCCATTTTGTAATTTGTATGGAAATGGATATGACACCACTAGATAATGTTTCTAGGCTAGCGGTGAGGGATTTATGATGCTCAAGTTTATATATTTTCAATTTATTAATCATTCTATTTATTTTAGACGTGTTTTTCCCTAACTGATTAATTAAAGAATGTAGTAAGTTAATGTAAAAATGACTCATTCATTATGTAAATGAAAAGATAATAGAACCACCTTATCTTAAGGCTGATCCTAATGCTCAAGTTGAATGGCTCACAAAAAATTCTATGACATTTGGAACTTTGAGAAAGTATGTATCAGAAGACCTCATTTTTCACATTGAGAAGTATAAAAAAGTTAAAGAGGCTTGGGATATTTGTGAGAAAGTATAAGGTCAAGTTGATGAGATTAGGGGCTACAAGATTGATGGTGAACTCACAACATTTGATCCCAAGGATTTTGATACAATCCAAGATTATATCACAAAAGAAAATGAGCTAAGAGAAAAGTTAAAGGATTGTGGCATTGACAAAAAAAGATGCTCAATTGGTTTACAACTTGTTGAACAAGCTTTCATCAAAGTATGCAATCTTTTTTTAGCTTTCACACCGATCGGCTGGCTCAAGGTGCCTCATACACTTCAGTATCATTTGATGCATTTATGGAGATGTTGATACTTGAGCAATATAAGTTGACCATGATGGGGTTTCTCAAATTATACAAGGATAATTATTTTTGTGCATATTGCAAGAAGTCAGGAAATGATAACACCATTGTTACAAGAAGGATATCGATCAATTGAAACTTCTTCTTGAGAAGAATAGAAGTAGTTTTCCTTCTAGAATGTCTACTTCAACTTCTTCTTCCAAAGAAAAGGATAAAGAGAAGGATCACTCTTATGGGAAAAATAAAGGACTAGCTATTTGTACTACTGCAAGTCATGATTCAGGGAGATGACTTCTAGATTCATGAGCTTCTCATCATATGGCATCTTCACAATCTATGTTCTCTTCATTTGAGCCTTACAACATGTCACCAATTTTGACAAACAATCATACATATATGAATGTGATTGGGAAATGATATATTGTCATTGGGGATAACTCCTTCAATGATGTGTTGTGTGTACCCCATTTGACAAACAATCTTCTTTTCATCTATGAGATCAGTCATGGGGCAAAAAGGAAAACTATGGGGTTCATGCCTGATTCTGTTGTCATTAGAGACTTGATTAATAGAGATATGATTGCAACTACGGTGGTTGATCATGCATCTCGGTTGTACTCCTTTGCACATTTTGGTCATATTGATGAGGTGGATTCTTCATATGTTGATCACACTTCTTGTGATGATTTAGATATCAAGGTGAAATTTGTTTACTTTAACTTGAGTATTATCACATGTGAACCCATTCTTCAAACTAACATTTCATCTCCTCCTATTTATATCGCATCACCTATTGCACTTGATGATGCAAATATTGCAACTTTTTTGCCTTCTTGTGATTTAGTGCAGTAAGATATTCCTTGTCTTCCAGCTTTAGTTCCTTTGGATGAACACTTGACAGACATTGCAGGTTTGTTCTGGAGTCCTACGTTGTAGATTTGGGGAACATCATTGATGATATTCATCTTCTGTTTGATGAAGATGATCTTTCTTCAATTGTTATGATGGAAGTTGACATGATTGTGGATTCTTATCTACAACACTTGGAGGAGGTCTCTTTATCCCTAGAGGAGACATGTGAGTCTTTAGATCATGTTCTGAATTCATTCTCACTAGATCTTGGAGTGAATTTTTTAGTAGTGTGGACTAGTACACCTGATTTGGAGGGGGTAACTTTTAGCATCAACATGGGGACACTTGAGTAGTTTTCAGAGACTCCATACATCTTGAGTTTTTTTCTGACCTCTTCCCTTCATGATTGGGGAGACTTCATGGATTCACCATTGGTTTTGTTTCTTCCTAAGGGGAGGATTGTTGTTTGACTATCGTGGAGCAATTTCTTTATTCAATTTTGAGCTTCTACCATTGGTGCAGATTCTACATTGAGGGGGGGATACTTGGTCTCTCTTCTTCTCTCTTAAGGGAGAGAATAACAACAAGGGGTAAGTAAATAAATAAATAAATAATAAAAAATAAATATCCAATAAATAGATAAACCAATAATAAATAAACAAATAAGCAATAAAAAAATTATTAAATGTACGAATAATATTATTTTATATTTTAGATTTTTTTTATCCTTCTTAGCATTCCAGTCTCCAAATATCTCAACTGATAAAGAAAGAGGGTTAGTATTAATAAGGTAATATTATTTCAAATCCCAATCTCATAGCCAATACAAAAAGAGGGTAGGTAAAATAATATAGTATAAATAAGTTAAAAGGGGTAAATAGTAAAAATAAACCAAATACAAATAAACAAACAAACCATAAGCACAAATAAATATAAACACCCAATTAAATGAATATTAATAAATGAATAATTAAATAATATTATCTCACGAACACAACTCCCAACAAGGCCAATCACAACAAGGGGTAAGTAAATAAATAATAAAAAATAAATATCCAATAAATATATAAAGCAATAATAAATAAATAAGCAATAAAAAATTATTAACTGTATGAATAAATAAACAGAAAAATAGTAAATAGTAAAAACAAAAGAAATACCAAAAAATAAACAAAGAAACACACAAATAAATCACAAGCATAACTAAATATAAACACCCAATTAAATAAACTTTAATAAATAAATAAACAATTAAATAATATTATCTCACAAACACAACTCCCAACAAGGCCAATCATTACAAGGGGTAAGTAAATAAATAATAACAAATAAATATCCAATAAATAGATAAACCAACAATAAATAAAGAAGCAATAAACAAAATTATTAAATGTATAAATAATATTATTCTATATTTTGGATTATTTTTATCCTTCTTGGTATTCCAATCTCCAAATATCTCAACCAATAAAGAAGGAGGGTAATTTTAAATCCCAATCTCACAACCAATACAAACAGAGGGTAGGTAAAATAAAATAGTATAAATAAGTAAAAAGGGATAAATATTAAAAATAAAATAAATACCAATAAACAAACAAACAAACAAACAAATAAACCATTCTAAGAAATAAACATGAACCTCATGTCCTAGCTAGTAAAATAACCATGGAGCTAATAATTCACCTATTCTCAATAATAAAACTAGGACATAGAGTCAGTATCATCATAGTAATCATAAGGAATCCACTAATGTCAAAGAGAATCTTAGTATAAAGAATGAACCAAGAGGCGTCAAGAGAATGAAAAATTCCGAAAGTATTTACCACATCCTCTCATAAAGGATGAACGACGGAGGGGCACTACATTAGTAATGGGAGAATCAAGCTGAAAAAGATATCAAATGGAAGCCTATGAATGTTGGGTTCATGAAGCTCAATAGATCTACTAAAGTTAACCCAAGGGTATGAGGGGTGGCATTTATATTCTGAAGTCAAGATTAATTTTAATAATGTCTTCGTTAAAGGTGGCTTGATGAACATTATAAATTTCAAACACAGAGTACCACTGAGAGGGGGGTGAATCAGTGGTTCCTAACTTTAAGTCTTTACCAATCTAATTTCAGACAATCAACTATTTACTTAACCACTAAACAGTTATACCGGTAATGCAAGAGAGAAAAAACAAAGAGATCATTCACACTCAAGAGATTCACAACACCATATTTACGAGGAAACCCCAATATGGGAAAAACCTCAGTGAGAAGAGTTACTGGAGACTACTGCTCCAATCTAGCCTCATAGGTAAACTACCAACTTACAAAGATTTTGGGCACCAACCCTTGCACCAAGCTTCAACTAGGTAATGTATATTGAAATACTATTTGAATACAATTAAGGCTTCTTGTTGCAAATGAATTCTTCAACTCTTGAATCAAATAACTCTTGATTATCTTTCTCTCCCTTTCACACACTATGTCACACTAAGATGCTATCTGCTCTACCTCACCTTGCCGGTTAGATTCAACTATCTGACTATGATATTGTCGGTAGAATCCTCTCACTGATTTTCTTGCTTTCTCTCATTGTAACTTGCTCAGATTGCCTTCTCAAGTTTTTCTCCTTTCTCTCCCTTTCTTCTCTTCACTTCACCAATCATCACCACGTCCCCTCACTTCCTGTCCGGAGCTTTCATTACTTGTTTCACTTTTTCCCACCAGAATTGCCATTAAAAAATTCAGGCGGTTAGGGTTTTCTCTTTTTGACACAATGTTCTGAGATCCAATCCCACCTTTCTTGGATAAATCACCTGTCCTTGAAGACTGTATTTGCACACAGTTTTCCTTATCTAGTGCATGTCTTTCTTGGAGTGGCAATCACGTATCAGATCTTTTGTCATGAAGTAAAATGACACATAAAGCATTCCAGAAGTCTCCTTTATGAGAACATCCTCAATAAAATTTCCTTTGCCTTGATTCAGGCACCAATTGCTCCTTGATCTTCCTTTGTCATTTCTTCTTCCTTGAGCCATAATCAGTCAGATGCAATCCCTTGATTTTTGGTTCCTTCATTAATGGTGATTATCTATTCATCAACCCTGTCGATGAAGCTTCACCAACCACAACACACTTGCCAACTCAGCTCCACATGGCCTACCAATATGCAGTCAGTTCAGTAAACACATACCGATAAGACCCTTGGCCAAAAGAGTGTTCTCCTTCTGTTAACTAGTAGAGCATCCGATACCGGTTGCACATCTTCACCTCTAGTGGTGTGAGACAACTTTTAACATTCTGCCTCTTCATCATAAGCAATCAACCATCCTTCAGACCGGTTTGTACTTTTATCCTTTATGCTCAATCTCCACTGGTTCACATCAATGACAACTTAGTGCCAAAATCCCAACAATCTCCCCCTTTGGCATTGATGTCAACTTCTCACAGTCCACTCCATATTGATACATTTCTCCTTCTTTGACAAATGACAAAGGGTACTTGTGCACTCCCCCTTTGACTCATACCAAACTCCCCTTGAGTCATATAAAATTTTCCTAGGCAGAAGACATAACTCCCAGCTTGTGTCGGAGGTATTCAAACATGCTTACCAATAGCGGTTTGGTGAAAATGTCTACTACTTGTTTACCAGTAGGAACATAGTCCATCCTTACCTCCTGCCCTTCAACCTTCTCTCAGAGAAAGTGATATTTGATAGCAATATGTTTTGTTCAGGAATGCATGACCAAATTCTTTGCTATGTTGATTGCACTCAAATTGTCACATTGAATGAGAATAGGTTCACTGATGTCCACCTATATATCTTTGAGAGTTTGCTTCATTCAAAGCACCTGAGAGCAACATGTAGTAGCAGCAATGTACTCAACTTCAACAGTAGATAAGGAGACCGAGTCATGCTTTTTTCTATGCCAAGAGACCAGCTGGTCACCTAGAAAAATTGCACAACCACTTTTGCTCTTTCTATCATCAATGCATCTTGCCCAATCAACATCAGTGTATGCTTCCAAGATAAAATCTCCCTGTTTAGGATACCACAAACCATAGCTGAGCATTTCTTGTAGGTACCTAAAAATTATGCTAACAACATTCATGTGTGACTTCTTTGGTGCAGCTTGGAATCTGGCTACCATGCATACTGCCTGAACTATATCCAGTCTTGAAGTAGTTAGATACAGTAGACTTCCTATCATGGATCTATATAGATTTTGATCCACTACCGATGATTCATCATTCTTACTCAATTTGTTGTTGATCACCATGGGAATACTTACCGGTTTGCAATCTTCCAGGTGGAATTTCTTTAGCATCTCCTTTGCATACTTGGCCTGTGAGATAAATATTCCTTTATCTTTCTATAGTATCTACAAGGCAAGGAAGTAAGTTAATTCACCAAGCATTGACATCTCAAATTCTGACTGCATCTGATCAACAAACTCTTTGCAGAGAGTATCCTTGTTGCCACCAAAGATGATGTCATCTACATACACTACCACAATAATCATGTGATTCCCATCTTTCCGTATGTACAAATTGTTGTCAACACTTAACTTTTTGAATCCTTGCTCCTTCAGATACTGATCTAATCTTGAGTACCATTCTCTAGGAGCTTGCTTCAAACCATATATAGCCTTTTTTAACCAACACACAAATGTCTCATCATCATGCAACAGAAATCCTTTTGGTTGCTCCATGTATACTTCTTCTTCTAAATTTCCATTAAGAAAAGAAGATTTTACATCCATTTGGTATAATTTATAGCCCTTGTAGGCAGAGTAAGCTAGAAACATCCTAATTGCTTCTAGTCTAGCCACTGATGCAAATGTTTCTTCAAAGTCAATCCTCTCTACTTGAGAGTATCCTTTGCACACTAGTCTAGCTTTATGCCTTATAATCTTACCCTTTTCTTTCATTTTTTTTTCTGGTAGACCCACTTTGTATCAATGATATCCTTTTCTTCTGGTCAGGGGTCTAACTCCCAAGTCTTGTTCTTCTCAATCTGGTGGAGTTCCTCTTCCATGGCATCCATCAATTCTTGTCTCTTGCTAGCCTTAATGAAATTTTTGGGTTCAACTTCAGTCATGAGGCATAGGTTGACTTGTTCATCATTCTGGACAAGTCTTCTTCTAGTCTGCACACCACCATTCTTATTCCCTAGAATTTTCTCTTCCAGGTGATTTAAATGTATACACTGGTTGGGAACCTTCTAGGATGCTACCTCTGGTGCAGTTGCTATCTGAGCTTCATAATATTCATTACCAAAGTCATCATGTTGATTAACTTGTGTTTGAGATCCTTTGTGAATATCTTCATTAACTCTTACATGCACACTTCAGCAACTCTTCCTAGTCTTTTATTGTAGCATTTATAGGCTTTTCTTTTAGATGAGTTACCAAGGAAGATCCCTTTATCACTCCTACAGTCAAAACTTCCCAAACAATCCATATCTTTCTTAATGAAGCACTTTCTTCCAAATACTCTAAAATATTTAACTGATGGATTTCGGTCATACCATAGCTCATAAGGTGTCATCTTGTTGTTTTCTCTTAATGAACTTGGTTCAAAGTGTATGTAGTAGTATGCATAGCTTCTTTCCAATAAGTATCAGGTAGACTGGCCTCATTTAACATGGTTCTAGCCATCTCTTTGACTGTCTTGTTCTTCCTTTCAACCACTCCATTTTGCTGTGGTATTCTAAGAGCAACTTATTTCCTTATAATTCCATGGTTTTCACAATAATCTTTAAATTCATTTGATGTGAACTCTCCACCCCGGTCTAATCTTAGGCATTTTAATTTGTACCCACTTTCCTTTTCTACCATCTTCCGAAAGATCTTGAATCTTTCAAATGCTTGTGATTTATCTTGCAGAAAGGTGACCCATGTCATCCTTGAGTAGTCATCAATGAAGAGCATGAAGTATCTTTCACCAGCAAGTGCTCTTGTTCTAGTTGGATGACACAGATCTGTATGCACAATTTCAAGTTTCTTGGAGGTGTTGTGCTCCTTTGTCCTGAAACTCACTTTGTTTGCTTACCTTTTACACATTCATCATAGAATGTTTTTACCAGTTTGATGATGAGTGGAATATTCCTCACACACTCCTTTTTGCTTACTGCAACTATGTTATTAAAATTTATGTGGCCTAATCATCTATGCCACAACCAACTTTCATCTACTTGTCCCAACATACATTGGGACTCATAGCATTCCTCTAGATTATAAACATTTCCATTAGTTCTCTTTCCTTCAGTCACAACTTTACCAGTACTGTCTTTCTTTATCTGGAAACTAGTTGAGCCAAAGGTGAATTTGTAACCTTTGTCACATATCTAACTCACACTCAACATATCATGTTTGAGGCCTTCCACATAGTATACATCATGTGCCTTCAGTTTTCCATCAAGGCTTAGTGTTCCTTTTTCCTTTATTTTGATGGAGGAGTTGTCTCCAAACCTTACCGATCCACCTTTCCAATATTTAAGTTTAATGAATTTCCTTTTGTCACCAGTCATATGGTTTGAGCAACCACTATCTACCACCCATATATTTTTACTTTCAGCATGCAAGGCAGTCTGCACTATGAGACTCGATTTTGTCTTTTCCTTTTCTTTGTCAACCCAAACTGGTTTGATTATGTTCTTCTTGTCAGCTACTATATTCAGCTCAGGTTTAGTTACCAGTTCATGATTTGGATTTTTCTTAATTTTCTTGATCTTCTTATTTTTGCATAACTTTGCTATGTGTCCAAATTCTTCATAGTTATAGCATTTTATATTTTCATTAAAAGGAACATCCTTAAAATTATTGAAGGGTACTGGTTTGTTCTTCCTACAATCAAAACTCTTATGTCCATATCCATTGTACTAATAGCAGACAATATCCATATCCCTTAGTGCATCAAATAAATTTCTAATTTTATAATTCATAGAAGGCTTATTGTTTAACCTACAGTTAGCTATTTTGTGCCCAAACTTATTACACTAGTAACAATAACCATGAAAGTCTGATACATATCGGTTTGGCTGTCTTGGTCCTGAATGGAACTACCTCATTGGTTGTCTTCCATTCATGTTGTTGAATCTGGTGAATCCGTCTCAGTCAATTATGGCATTCCTCCTTGGGTCTGCATATTTATGCATGAAATATGGTCTCCGGTTCATTTCTACATACCATTTTGGATGTTGATTTCCAACAACATTTGCATGTCTTTTTGCCAATATCCTTGCCTACAGTGAATATCTTCTTTTCTTCACCTTCAATTGAAGAGGTGAAAATTATCTTTTTGTTGGATTTACTCTTGTGTGTTGAACCTTGACCAACTTCAAAGCCTAAACCTCTGGTATCTTTGGATTTCTTTTGTTTGCTCAACATGTTATCCAAAGCCTCAATGTTGCCTTCATACTTCTTGTTTTTATTTCTTCCTTGATTTCTTCAAGCTCCTTTCTCAGCTTTATTATTTTTTCTTCCAACTCTTGATGCTTCTTTTCTTTCTTTATCAGATCAAGGGTTGTAGCTTCACTGATCCTCTTAGTTTCTTCCAGTTGCAGTTTTAAGTTAGATATGATTTGACCGGATTCTTCTAGAGACTGCTTCAAGAGATCTTGTTCATCTACTACAACAAGATTAACCCTCTTGAGTTACCTTCTTGTTTTACTCAATTCTTCAAGTGCAATGATAAGTTCACTTTCCAAATCCACTCCAGCCTCAATATCCTCTTCTTCCTCATCTTCATTAGCAAGTCTATCAAGTGCCATGAAGAGATTTACTTTTCTATCATTCTCATGGTCATCATCTTCTGATGGATCTTCATCATCTATTGTGTCATCCTCAATGGTATATAGGCTATTTTAGTTCCAGTAGCCTCTTCTTCCCTACCGGTAGTCATTCCTATCTTTGTCTTTGCTAGCTGATCTTCTGAACTCTTTCGTATCATCTCCACCAGCTTCTTTATGAGGACAAATTGCAGCAAAGTGTCCTACTTTCCCGTAGTTGAAGCATTTAAGTGGTATCTTTCCCTTGTACCGTTCGGATCCTGTTTTGAGCTTCCTGACAAAGTTTGCTACTTCAGCATCAGAGTCTTCATTGGATTCTTTATGAGTAATAGCCTCTTTTCTTTTTTTGGTGATGTTGAATGTTGCCTCTTTCCTTATGGAAGTCTCACCAGTTGTTCTCATCTCATAGGCTGTCAGGGAGCCAAATAGTTCATCCATTGTAAGTCTTCAGATCCTTGGCTTCTTCTATGGCTGACACCTTAGTATCATATTTGGGAGTGAGAGATCTAAGTATCTTTTTGATAAGAATCTCATCTGTGATCTATTCTCCAAGTCCTCTAATAGTATTCATAGTTTCATCAAATCTGTGAAGATAGTCTGCAATCTTTTCATCATCTTTCATTTTGATGCTTTCAAGTTTGATCCTTAGCATTTGTAGCTTGGCTTCCTTGAAATTTGCATCTTCCTCAAACAACCTCTACAATTTGTCACATGTCTCCTTTGCTGAAACATAGTGCATGACTTTGACAAATTCATTATTGGATAGTCCACTCAAGATGGCATGTTTTGCCTTTGCATTATTCTCATACTCCCTTTTTGCATCCAGATCAGTGGGAGGAGTATTGGGAATGACATACCCATTCCTGACTAACATCCACATATCAAAACCAAGAGATGACATATAGGTCTCCATTCTTCTTCTCCAAAAGCCATAGTTGGATCCATCAAACATAGGGGGGTTTTGAGGAAGCAGACTCACTTATTTCCATTGTGCTCGAAGTCTAGAATCTACCCGAGGTTTAAAGATAACTGGGAACTTGGCTCTGATACCAATTGTTGAACACAGAGTGCCACTGAGAGGGGGGTGAATGAGTGGTTCCTAAATTTAAGTCTTTACTAATCTGATTTCATACAATCAACTGTTTACTTAACCACTAAACAGTCATACCGATAATGCAAGAGAGAAAAAACAAAGAGATCATTCACACTCAAGAGATTCACAACATCAGATTTATGAGGAAAACCCAATATGGGAAAAACCTCGTTGAGAACAGCTACTAGAGACTACTGCTCCAATCTAGCCTCACAAGTAAACTACCAACTTACAAATATTTTGGGCACCAACCTAAGGAGCATCAACCCCTACACCAAGCTTCAACTAGGCGATGGATATTGAAATACTATTCTAATACAATTAAGGCTTCTTGTTGCAAAGGAATTCTACAAATCTTGAATCAAATAAATCTCTGTTATCTTTCTCTCCCTTTCACACACAATCTCTCAACACACTGTGTCACACTAGGATGCTGCCTGCTCTACCTCACCTTGCCGATTAGATTCAACTGTATGACTATGATACTACCAGTAGAATCCCCTCACCAGTTTTATTCTTTTCTGTCACTGTAACTTGCTCAAATTGTCTTCTCAATTTGTTCTCCTTGCTCTCCCTTTCTTCTCTTCACTTCACCAATTTTTACCACCTCCCCTCACTTCCTGTCTAGAGCTTTCATTACTTATTTAACTTTTTCCCACTAGAATTACCATTCAAAAATCCAAGCGGTTAGAGTTTTCTCTTTTCGACATAGTCTTTTGAGATCCAATCCCACCTTTCTTGGATCAATCACCTATCCATGAAGACTACATCTGCACAGGGTTTTGATTATACAATGCATGCCTTTCTTGGAGTGGCAATCACGTATTATCTATCTTTTGTCATGAAGTCAGACGACACATAAAGCATTCCAAAATTTTCCTTTATGATAACATCTTGATTCAGATTTCATTTGCCTTGATTCAGATGCCAACTACTCCTTGATCTTCCTCTATCATTTCTTCTTCCTCGAGCTATAATCAGTTAGATGCAATCCCTTGATTTGTGGTTCCTTCATTAATGGCAATTATCTATTTCATCAACCTTGTCAATGAAGCTTCACCAACCACAACAAACTTACCATCACATGAACATGGCATCATGCCGATCAAGACATGGCCTACCAATATGTAGTCAGTTCGGCAAATACATATCTATAAGACCCTTGGCTAGTAAAGTGTTCTCCTTCTGTTAACCAGTAGAGCATTCGGTACCAGTTGCATATCTTCACCTCCAGTGGTTTGAGATGACTTTTAACATTTTGCCTCTTCATCATAAGTAATCAACCATCCTTGAGAGCAGTTTATACTTTTATCCTTTATGCTCAATCTCCACTGGTTGACATCAATGACAACTTAGTGCCAAAATGCCAACAATTTTTGCTCTCAATAAATTTGATACTCCTTAGGGGAAACTAGCTATACACTCCATTAGGCTTTTTTTTTAACCAAAATTTGAAAAATACAGTGTCACACATTATTTTATAGTGGCAAATAGTTTATCTAATGTTTTGGCAAACAATGTTTACCATATTGATAAAGGAGTAACTTTCTTCATTAACAATAAAGCTAAGGAGGATTTGGATCTTACCATGATCCTGAAAAAGGACATGGCATTGTATTTATATCCTAAGATGTTTTGTGTTATTGAAGATTAGTATAATTATTTTTCACCTTTTTCCTTTTTTCTCTTTACGTTTAACGTCATATTTGTCCTTGGTGGAGGATTTGGTAGTTGGAATCATGCTTGTTGTAGCACAATGGCTCAATTTCAAAATGAATTATTTTTTTTGAGAGGTGATAAATCTCCCCATATATTTTACTTGTCCTCAATTTATTCTTTCAACCGATTCTCATGTGTGAGCATTGGAAATTATATTATTCTTTATTTTTAATCAATACTATTGGTTTGTTAGTCTAAAAATTAAGGATACCACTATGTATTCTCTTAATTCTATAATTTATTTTTCATAAGATAGTGCTAGTGGCTTGGGAGTCTGTGATAGAGTATAGACAACTCAACAAGGGAATATAAATTTCATTCAATAAATGTAACTTACCAACCTCTCATACATTTAAAAAAAACCCATATCAAATGGGTGTTCAAACAAGATTTCTCTATGATAGAAAATGTTCTTATATGGAGACTAACAAGACTCAGAGATTAAATTTTCCCTACTTCTATTGGTGTAGTTTCTCCCCATATTTTTTACGGGGGTTTGGATGTAGTGCCTCCTAGATGCTCCTTGTCGCGCTACAAGGCGGGGTGAAGGGGTAGCGCCTTGTGAGGCAAAAAAGACTTATTATTTTATAAAGGCATCTGGTGTTATTTTTCTATTGCTTGACATGTTGTAACCCTAATTTTGTAACCAACAAAAGTCTTGATAAAAAGCCTAAGGGTTAGGGTTTTTCTATAGAGAATTTTATAGCATTTTGCAGCAGTATTGAGTTGCAAGGGATTGTTGGCTATAATCGGTTTTGATTTACTAGATAATAATATTGGACTCTCTCTTTGGTGGATGTAGCTTGAAATTGGGTAAACGAAGTTAAACATTATCTCTTCATTTTTATTATTTCTATTTTTTTGCATTCCTATGTTTAATATTTATCTGCATATAATTTATATTTTGATTATTACCATTGGAGAACATTTTATTTCGGAAAAGGATCCTCAAATTCTCTACTCTTCTTAGGCAACTTTTATTTTCCTTTCTAATTGTTTTGATCTATTGTATAATTATTAGTCATTGTTGCAATTATTAGCCATTGTTTCAATTATCTTTACATTATGTTAGGGAGGCTCTAGATAGAGAAATTAAGAGTTATGATTCGTATGAAGGGAAAGCTTGGGCAAGCGAACTATCAAATAGGATATATTTGATGAAAAAGTATGTGTATACAAAAAAATTGTCTAGAGGGAAATAATTGCTAGTAATTTGAAGGGGAGTGAGGCCTTTTTTCAGATGCTATTTATCCTATTGTAGTTGCAAAGGTTTTAGAGGTCTTTAATGTCAATTCATCATTTTCTTATAAAAAAGCACCACTAAGTAAAGATTAAGAAACTCTAGGAAGGGAAGGTGTTGGTGATCAGAAACAAGTTAATATTGGGGTCATGGCTTTTTAAATGGCTCATGGGGGATAAATAATAAAAAGAAATAAACCTGTAATAACTATCCCTTGATTTTTAATGGTTTGGATAATTGTAGGAATATAACTTATATGGACATTCTCTCATTGCATGTTCCCGAAATTAAGATATAAGTGACAAATTATACTTGGAAACCTTAACTATTTTATCAAAAGAAAGCTCAATGCCAATGCAACCAATAAAAAGGAATAAACCTCTAATATCTATCCCGTGATGGTTAATTGGTTTAGATAACTTGTATGAGCATCCTAGGTTGATTCAAATAAACACCCCTTGATTGTTAATGGTTTGAATAACTTGTATGGACATCCTCGCATTGTATGTTTCTGAATCCTCTCATTGAAGATTGGGGAAATTAAGATATAAGTGACAATTAAACTTCAAAACCTGAATAAGTTGATCAAAATAAAGCTCAATCCCAATGTTAAGAATAGAAAGAAATAAAAAATATCCATTGATTGTGAATGGATTAAATGACTTGTAATAACTTGTTGACCTAAATTAGTTTAAATGGTAGAAATAAATAAACTTGTAGTAACTACCCCTTGATGGTTAACATAACTTGCTAACCCAAATCAGTTTAAATAGTAGAAAGAAACTTCTTGATTTTTATTCTTCAAGATTGGACTATGTAGATTTACTTGTTGCCAACAGGATCAAACACCATGATCCATCATCACAGCAAGAGAGAAAGAGAATAAAATGTTTGATCTAAAAGGTTAGCAACAACTAAATCTACACAATTGAATCCCCAAGAAAGGTTCACAACAACTAAATCTACATAGTTGAATCCTGAAGAAAGGTTGAAAACAACTAAATCTACATAGTTGAATCCCCAAGAATAGAAAGCAAATGATTATGGACTATGAAAATTTCATGAATCTAATTGTAATAACTTGTATTGCATCCCCTGATTGTAAGTTCTACATATTAACATATATGTAACAATTATAATTTAATAATTTATCAGATTGACCAAAACAAAGTTTAGTGCCAATGACACTATAAAGAATAGAAATAAGTAAATTTGACATCCAAAGCACACCTAAAAAATCTTTGTTTACTTTTACACATTAAATTTCTGAAATTTTTCTATTAATCTAAACCATTTCCAAATTTTCTTTATATTATATAATAAATTTTAATATTTTAATGGTTTTTTTTAATCAAAACTCAAGAATGTGTTAAGATTTAATATATTTAATCTATCTAAATCATAAAAAATCTATACATTAAATTTATTAAATGTAATCACAAAAATAATAATTAATATATTAGGTTATTTATTGATAATTTCCAACTTGAATTTATTACTTTACCAACGCAATTTTATTGGACACCTCTGGAACATACAATAAAAACGGTGTAAAGAAGCGATTCCCAGGCGATAAAGAAGGAAGCCCCCTCGCCTCGCGAAGTGGGGCGGAGCTTCTAAAAATCTGTTCCTCCGCTTTGCCTGGCTTCTACCTCAATCCCCGCCGCATTTAACGCAGGCAGTGATAAGCAGCACGATTATAAATATCACATATTGCAGGCAAGATAACCACATCACAAAAAAGAAATTGAGGTATCTAATATGGCTGAAACATGGGCTAATGCATCATTCTTCTTCACAGCTTCCCCAGAGTGTCGAGGCACCCCCCATGGATGAGACAGTCCCGGATGATGCTGCAGATACAATTACAATTACACGGACTATATTGGAGGTCCCAAGGAGGCCCCGGGGACGGCCTCCTGGCTCAAAAAATAAACCCAAGCGGTTAAAAATTGTATCTAATATGGCTGAAAATTGGGCTAATGGATCTAGGTTGGAAGCTCCTGCAAATGAGCTCACCACCAATGAACAAGGAGCAGCAGCTGCGTCTGATCTAGGTTACATACCTCAGAGTGAGGAGGCACCCCCCACGGATGATTCACAGCTTCATGATGCTGCAGAAATGCTGGTAAAAATTGCTGCCGCACCGTCCATGGATGATTCTTCTTCACAGTTTCCCCAGAGTGACGAGGCACCCCCCATGGATGAGACAGTCCCGGATGATGCTGCAGATACAATTACAATTACCGTGACTATATTGGAGGTCCCAAGGAGGCCCCGGGGACGGCCTCCTGGCTCAAAAAATAAACCCAAGCGGTTAAAAATTGTTGCAGCTACCTCGGATGATTCTTCTTCACAACTTCAAGGAGCCCTCCTGAGAATTCCCTGCGGTCGCTCGTCTTGGAGGTCGCCGGGGGCTGCGATGTGGCCCAAAGCATTGCCAACTTTGCTCGTAGAAGACAGATCTGGGTGTGGGTTCTGAGCGGCAACGGAATTGTGACCAATGTGACACTCCGGGAGCCAACAAACCCTAGAGCGGGCGTTACTGTTAAAGGAATGTATCAGATTCAGTATTTGTCGGGGATGTTTTCGCCGGGAGCTTCTTCCTCTGGCTGTGGGCTCACCGTACTCTTGGTCGGTATGCAAGGGCAGGTTGTAGGAGGTAGCATCATCGGGCCTCTTATTGCAGCCGGACCTGTTATTATCAATGCGGCTTTCTTTATCGACGCTCCGCAGCAGACAACATGATTCCAAAGAGTAGCTCAAGACTATGATGCCAAACAAGTGCGACCTATTGCTTCGAATTCATCGTAGGAACGAATTACTACCATACCAATTCACTACTTCTATTTAAATGCTTCAGATTAGCAGAGTTGAATTCAAGAAGAAAAGCTATTCTGCAATTTTATTATCAGATTTATTTATTTTCATTTGCTAAAATAAATTATGAGAATGTTCCTTGTAAACATAGGACCTTTAGTATGTATGGAAAAGGATTTTGATTTTTTTCAATGTTCTTTTTTGGATTGAATTCCTAGAGTTTTCTTTCCCTTGTTTAGCTTTTCTAATGATAAATCTTATTTATTTTGTGTGGTAGGATGGATCTATGTGGAAGATGATTTTTTAAAATATATTAAACATTCTATTAACATTAAAATTAATAATAACCATTATGAACAATTGTTTTTCTATATCACCCTTGCTAATATATATTTCTCATCTAAATCTATCAATCACAAAGTTATAGATTAGCAACATATTGCTAATAAGATTGAATTTGGTTTGCCATCATAATATAAATGTAATGTAACTAATAAATAAACAAATTTTCACATTAATAATACTTCCACTAACCAAATCACAACCTCAAATCTTGGTTGATCCTAAAGTCAATCCTATGGAGACTATATTTCTACCTCAACTAACTTAAGACAATAAATATGACCCAATTCCATGGTATCATTACTATTATCCAAGTCCATGATATGCTAAATTTCTTTCAGCTTGTCCTCAAGGCCCTTTTTCCTATGAAAGATGTTCCTAAAAGAAATTTTGTTCTAGCTTTTAACTTCCTAGTTAAGGAAATCAATTTTTCAAACCATGTGGAACAATGGTGTGCCATTAAAAGAGGTGTTCCACGATTATTATTTCATTTCTAAATTGATAAGGGTGTTTTCTAGAGTTGTCATCCCAAGAAAATAGAATTTCATTATGGTTAGAGTCCCTCGTTTGGAGAGCCTTCAAAGAAAGGTTATCATAGATATCCCAGCTATTGAAAATCAGAAACCGATCCAACTTGACTTGGATTAGATGATTACCTTGGCATCTATTAAACCATGTATACATAGATCCTTCAAGGTTGACATCATCCAAACTTGTTGCAATAATAAAGTCATCTATCCCTTTACGTTTCTTAGAATTGAATAGAGGAGTTATAAATTTATCCAGATATCTTGAGGCCTGTTATTAATAAGATTAGCTAGGGAGTTCCAAAGCTCAGTTATTGTAGATTTAACATTAGGGGCATATATATTTAACATATTTCACTCTTGATTAGTGATAATATCTTTCATATGAATAGAAAAACTATTCTTTGAAACATGATTAGTGCTTCCAGTAAATCTAGCAGGATTCCATTAGGTTGTCAATCCTCTAGAACCACCTTCAGCATCACTTATTGAAAATTCACCAGTAGGCCAAATTGATTTAACCATATTCATGAAAGAATATTTCTTGATTTGTATTTCTTGAAGTAATAGAATATTAACTTTATACTCCAACAAAGTGCATTTTTAAATATGATGCTTGATGGGCTATCCAACCCCTTAATATTACAAGAAAGGATCTTCATGCAGACAACATAGAAACACTGCTCTACCTAGAGTAGCAATGGGATCCCAACTAGGACACCCCATCTTATCTATTTTTCCTTTTGTATTTTGAGAGGCCATCCAAAGTTCTTTGCCTTCTATTTGTTATTTCCTTGTTTGCATCCATGTTCCTTGTTTCTATTTGTGAGGGATTCCCTAGTTTCTCTTTAGCACCAACATCTAGTTTCTTTTTCTTTTTAGGTTTTCGGGCAACTTAAGTCCATTCAACATTTGAATCCTCTTCATCCAAAATAGAGGAGTAGAATCAACCCCAGAAGCACAAAATTTTCCGTGAAGCTTTTAATCCCCACCATTTGATTTATCTTACTCTCCTGAATAAAATTTATATCTATTGAATAAAGAGAGGCTTTAGGCAAGACATTCTACAACAACACCTTAGGGATGTTTTCCTTACCTACTTCTAACATATCTTGTTTCTTTTGTTCCAACATGCCTTTCTTTGATTTTTTTTGTATTTACAAGAACGTTTTCCTTTATGACTTAGTTTCCTGATGAATCATACAAATCAACCACCTCCTCATTTGGTTCAAATTACTAACCTATAGTTTTGGATTATTTACAAACATCTCCTAGGGGGTCTGCAACTTACTTCCACCAATAGGAAATAATACATCAATTTATTTCTCCCATTAATAGGAAAACCAACACAAGAACCACATTTGTGTGTAACATCTCTTTGATGAACTTCATTCTCTTTCTATATCTTTTCATTCAATACTTCAACTCTAGCCATATTTCCATTATCAATTTGAGGAGCACTATCATCCGTCAAAGGGGGAGTTTTCTTAGGGAACTAGACTCTACAATATAATCTTAGGTGACCATATTTCCTACAATTTGAGCAGAAGGATCAAGCTTCTCATATTCAATAATCTCAAGAAAACAACCCATCATTGATTTCAATGAAATCTAGTTAGGAAGAATCATATTAACCAACACATTAACACATATTCGACCAAAGGGTAGCCTTGATTTTTGTTGTGTGATTCTATCCATTGCTAAGAGATGCCAAGAATAGTTAGTAATAACCCCTAAAACCCCAAAATTCTAGTACTCTAATGACAGAGTAAGGAGGGGCTATAGAACCCAGATCCATAGTAGGATTAAAGTTGAGTTTCTATTTGCATTGAAACAAAAAGTTACAAGAACTCCCAAAAGACCATGGGCCTACAATTATGACTTTTGTCAGATCTTCTTTAAGAACAAAAATAAAAGGAATAGACCATGAGTCATAGAATATAGTCTATGCTAGCATTTAATGGCCAAGCAAAATCAACCCACTTCCTAACTTGGTTAATACTAGGATAGAAAGAAAGGAAATTATCGACTAACGGTAGCCACGTCTCAACAATAACAACATTCAAATTTTTGTTAGGGCTAGCCACTTCAAACCCCTGAACCTTGCATGAAGGTTCAAGCATATCCAAATTAATAACTACACCCATTTTATTATAACTTCTTTCAACAAAGGAGACAGGCTCCTCTTTGGAAAACAATGAATTTAGGGAGTACAGTGAAGAGAACAAAGCTAACCCTTGAATATTGCTATTAGAAACACTTTTACCCTTTCGATGAATATCACTATTTGGGGAGGCCTGTAGCCCTGCTCCCCCTTGAAAAAACCATCAGAGAATAGAAACCAATAAGAAATAGACCACGGGAATAATCTTAAACCCTAGAAACCATGGACAAATTGTTATTTTATATGTTCCAATGTTGCATACTAATATTAATTTTTGATTAAGATAAAATGGGTTTTACAGGGCCCCAAAGCCCAAATCAAAAAATAGAATAATTAACATGTAGCAAACCAGAGAAGAACCAACAACCAAATGGAAATAGAAACTAGGGAGACACCCACAGAGCCCGACAAAATAGACAAATAAACCTAAGAAAAACTACCAAAAAACTAACGAAGAGCTTCTATAAGATGAGAATTTTTCTGAATTATACTTTTGTTTAATTATTTGAGCACCTCCATGATGAACGTCATGGAACTTTTCTGCCACCTCCTGCTCCTAGTCCTTGTAGAAGGTCCAGTAGACACCTGTACTTCCACCCCCTATGGATGTACCTAATGAATATAAGTCATTCCTTAATAAGTTATGATGTTTTTGTCCAAGACATATGTATAATAATTATAGTCTTTGAATTTTATGTGCTAGATCCAATGCAATAAACTATACCTTGACATAAAATAAATGTGAGCTATAATCTCTTGAACTTTATTTGCTAGATAATGCAAATGTACATCTAATAAATATAAAATATTCCATTATTGTGATTTTTCAAATTAAGATATAAATAACAATTCGACTTCAAAACTTAACACATTATTTCAAAAAAAAAATTTGTGCCAATGCAAAGAATAGAAAGAAATAAACTTGTAATAATTAGCCCTTTATTGTTTATATTTTGGATGACTTTTACTGAATTGTACAAAAATCCCCTAATTGTAAGTTCCCAAAATTAAGATATAAGTGATAATTATACTTCAAAACCTTAACAAGTTGATGCAAACAGAGACCCCCTATCCCCTAATTGCACAAAATTAAGATACAAGTCACAATTATACTTCAAAACCTTAACAAGTTGATGCAAATAAAGATCCTTTGACTATTAGTGGTTTGGATAACTTGTATAGACATCCTCTTGCTATAAGTTGCCAAAATTAAGATATAAGTGACCATTGTAGTTTAAAACCTTTAGAAGTTGATCAAAATAAACCTTAGTGCTAGTATAAAGAATAGAAAGAAATAATGCTATAATAATTATCTCTTGATTGGATAACTTGTAATAACTTGCACAGACATTCTTGATTGTAGGTTCCTAAAATTAAGATATAAGAGACAATTATACTTCAAAACCTTGACAAGTTGATCAAAATAAAGTTTAATGTTAGTGTAAAGAGTAGAGATTAACAATTATACTTAAAAACCTTCACAAAAAGGGCCTTGAACCCTCACAAAAAAATAAAATTAGACAGAAACAACACAACTACTTGCATTAGATAGCCAAACAACCAGAAAACCAAAAACATCTCTCAAAAGTAATAAAAAACTAGCATACCCAAACAACTAAACATAATAAACCTATCCTCCTTCCTTCTATCCATCATATAACTACTCGTATATAATTGAAAAAGAGTCTATAGAAATATAAAAATACTTAATCGAAATATTAAACCATAACATAAGACACACATGCCTATTAATATAAAACTCCATAGTAAAACTAAAACTATTAGCTTTCGAAATTAACACATACCAAAAAGGGCACCAACTTAGCAACATCCTAGTCATCCTTGATAAGGTTTCAATCTCACACGCCAATATATCTTTCGTATGTTCCTCCTCTTGATAGTTGTCATTCTTCCATCAACCTTCCCCTTGATTGTTAATGGTTTGGATATCTTGTAATAACTTGTACAACATCCCCTAATTGTAAGTTCCTGATATTAAGATATAAGTGACAATTATAATTTAAAACTTGAGCAAATTGATCAAAATAAAGCTCAATGCCACTATAAAGAATAAGAATAAATAAATTTCACATCCAAAACACACCTCAAAAAAATTTATTTACGTTTAAACATTAAATTTCTTAAAATTTTTTATTAATATAAACTATTTCCAAATTTTCTTTATATAATATATTAAATTTTAATTTTTTATATTATATTATATTAAATTTTTCATTTTTTTTGGGGGGGGGGGATAAAAATAAGTGTAAAGATGTAATATATTTAATATATTTAAATCATATAAAATCAATACTTTAAATTTATTTAATGTAATGACATAAATAATAATTAATATATTAGATTATTTATATATTTTTTCCAACTTGAATTTATTACTTTACCAATGGAATTTGATGGGATGGGTGGTGCCTCTGGAACTTACAATAAAAGAAGTGTAAAGAAGCGATTCTCATGAGATCAAGTAGGAAGCTCCCTAGCCTTGTCCTAGGTGTTGGAAATAAGCCACACCTGGATTGACAATGGATTGTTCCAAGAGGGGCCAGTAGCTCAGTGGTAGAGAACTCCAGCAATGTATGGAAACTCTTGGGTTCGAGTCCTAGCTGGTCCATGTCTCAACATGGTATCAGAGCCAGGTCCAGGCTAGGAACCCTAAGCATATGAGAAGTATGGCTTAAAGGGGGGTGTTGGTGTTGGAAATAAGCCACACGCGGGCTCACAATGGATTGGTCGAAGAGGGGCCAGTAGATTAGTGGTAGAGCACTCCAGCAGCGTATGGAAGGTCCTAGGTTCAAGTCCTAGCTAGTCCGTGTCTCAACATGCAACAACAACAAGAGTTGTAGTCCTTTGAGTTTACTTTCTAAACTACGATTTTTTTTTTGAAAATGGTGGAGATTAAAGGTTCCAAAAAGGGGGAGCACAAAAAATGGTGTTGTTTTTTTAGAGAAAGATAACATAGCACTTGGTGTGCTCACCCTAAAATGTCAACTTTTTTTTGGAATTTTAAAAATCACTCTAGTGAGAAATTACCTAACACAATGTAGTTTCACATCTCTGTCTTCTTATTCTATTTCTTTTATTTATTTCATTGCATCGACTTAATTATCATTAAGGCTACGCGGCCTAGTAAAGGTAGCAATCTTATGGTAGTAGCATGAGAAGATTTCTTTAGTACCTAGAAATGTTGTTTGAATCTTATTTCAGTTCTATTTAATGTTTTGAGATTGCATATGTATTTCCAGAAACTTGAGAGTTTAGCATAAAAAAAAAAGTAAAAAAAAAGATTTATGAATTTGGTTCAGTGAGTTATTTATATTGTTTTAATAAGTTTGTTGTGATTTACAATCGTCTAATTAATCAATAATTCTAGAGTGTCTGTAGTTAGTGTGTTTCACTTAAGGAATTTCTTTGTTATATTTTTTTTTAATCTAAATAAATTATTACATCAATTTGTTTTTCAATAAGGTATTCTATTAAATGGATTATATATATATATAGAATTAGGAGATCAATAAAATTTAAGTAGTGCTTGAGCTAACATATTATCAAATTTATTTATTTTTCATTTGCGAAAATAAATTATGAGGATGTTACTTGTAAACATAGGACCTTTAGTATGTATGAAAAAGGATTTTTTTTTATAATGTTTTTTTCGTGCAATGAATTTCTAGAGTTTTCTTTGCCTTGTTGAACTTTTTTAAAGAGTTAGCCTCGTACATTCGTAAAGTCCTCTTTTCTTCAATTTGACAAATCTTATTTATTGTATCTCCAAAGATGGGTCAATGTGGAAAATGATTTCTAAAAATATATTAAGCATTCCATTAGCATTAAACTTAATAATAATCATCATGAACAATTATTTTTCTATATCAACCTTCCTAATTTATATTTCTTATCTAAATCTATCAATCAGAAAGCTATAAATTAGCTACTCATTGCCAAAGATATGTTAATTTATGATATTCTTACTAAATTATCTTCTAAGAATGGTACTTAAATAATATTGAATATGGTTTGCCATAATAATATTGATGTAATGCAACTAGTAAATGAATAAATTTTCACATTAATAATACTTCCACTAACCAAACCGCAACCTCAAATCTTGGCTGATCCTAAACTCAATCCTATGGACACTACATTTCTACCTCAACTAACTTAAGACAACAAATATAATCCAATTTCATGGGATCATTACCATTATCCAATTCCATGATATCCTAAATCTCTTTCATCTTGTCCTCAAGACCCTTTTTCCTATAAAAATGCTCCTAAAGGAAATTTTGTTCTATCCTTTAACTTCCTATTTAAGGAAATTAAGTTTTTAAACCATGTGGAACAATGGTGTGCCATTAAATGGGATCTTCCACCATTATTATTTCATTTATAAAGGGATAAGGGTGTTTTCTAGAGTTATCATTCCAAGAAAATAGACTTTCATTATGATCAAAGTCCCTCATTTGGAGAGCCTTCAAAGAAAGGTTATCATAGATATCCCAAATATTGAAAATAAAAAACCGATCCAACTTGATTTGGATTAGATGATTATCTTGGCATCTATTAGACCATGTATACATAGATCCTTCAAGGTTGACATCTTCTAAACTCATAGCAATAATAAAATCATCTATCTCTTTAAGTTTCTTAGAATTGAACATAGGAGTGTTAAAGTTACCCCAAAGCATCCAAATATCTTGAGGCCATTTATTAGAAAGATTAGGTAATGAGTTCCAAAGCTCCGCTCTTATAGATTTAACATTAGGGACATATATACTAAACATATTCCACTCTTGATTAGTGATAAGATTTTTCATATGAATAGAAAAAATATTATTTGAAACATGATTAGTATTTCCAATAAACCTAGCAGGATTCCATAAGGTTGTCAAACCTCTAGAACCACCTTCAAATCACTTATTGAAAATTCAACAGTAGGCCAAATTGATTTAACTATATTCATGAAATAAACTGTCTTAATTTGTATTTGTTGAAGTAACAGAATATCAACTTTATGCTCCAACAAAGTGCATTTTTAAATATGATGCTTGATGGGCTATCGAACCCCCTAATATTTCAAGAAGGGATCTTCATGGAGATAACATAGCAACAATGCTCTACCTAGAGCACAAATGGGATCCCAACTAATACACCCCAGCTTATCTATTTTTCCTTTTGTGTTTTGAGAGGCCTTCCAAAGTTCTTTTCTTTCTATTTGTTATTTCATTTTGTGTCTCCATGTTCCTTATTTCTATTTGTGAAGGATGCCCTGGTTTCTCTTTAGCACTAACATCTGGTTTCTTTTTATTTTTATGTTATTAGGAAAAAGTAAGTCCATTCAACCTTTGAATCCTCTTCATCGAAAACATATTTTTGTTCAATCTGAGGGGGAGTAGAATCAAACCCCAAAAGCACTAGATTTTCCTTAAGGCTTTTAATCCCCACCGTTTGATTTATCTTACTCTTCTGACATAAATCACTATCTTTTGAATAAAGAGAGGTTTTAGGTAGGACATTATACAACAACTTCTTAGGGATGTTTTCCTTTCCCACTTCTAACATATACTATTTCTTTTATTCCAACATCCCTTTCTCTAATTTTTTAGTATTTACATGAATATTTGCCTTTATGACTTACTTTCCCAATGAATCATACAAATCAACCACCTCCTCATTTGGTTCAAATTACTAGCATGTAGTTTTGGATTATTTTCAAACATTTCCTAATGGATTTGCAACTTACTCCCACCAATAGGAAATTATACATCAATTTATTTCTCCCGTTAATAGAAAAACCAACACCAGAACCACATTTGGGAGTAACATCTCTTTGATGAACTTCATTCTATTTCTATAAATTTTTATTCAATACTTCATCTCTATCCATATTCCCATTATCAATTTAAGGAGGACCATCATCCTTCAAAGGGGGATTTTTCTTGGGGCACTAGACTTTACAATATAATCTTAGGTGACCATATTTCCTAGAGTTTGAGTAGAAGGCTTGAGCTTCTCATATTAAATGATCTCAAGCCAACAACCCATTCTTGATTTCAATGAGATCTAGTTAGGAAGAACCATATTAACCAACACATTAACACATATTCTATTAAATAGCAGCCTTGATTTTTGTTGTGTGATTCTATCCATTGCTAAGAGATGACAAAAATTGCTAAAAATACCCCCTAAAACCCAAAAATTATAGCAATCTAATGAGAGAGAAAGGAGGGGCTATAGAAACCAGATACATAGTAGGTTTAAAGCCAAGTTTCAATTTGCATTGAGACAAAAAGTTATGAGAACTCCCAAAAGACCACGGGCCTTAAATTATGACTTTTGTCAAATCTTATTTAAAAAAAATCTAAAAAGGAATAGAGCATGAGCCATAGATGATATCGTATGCTAGCATTTAATGGCCAAGCATAGTCAACCCACTTCCTAACTTGGTTAATACTAGGATAGAAAGCAAGGAACTTATCGACTAATGATAGCTACATCTCAGCAATGACAACAATCAATGTTTTGTTAGGGATAGCCATTTCAAACCCCTGAACCTTGTAGGAAGGTTGAAGCATATTCAAATAAACAACTGCACCCATTATGACTTCTTCCAACAAAGCAGATAGGCTCCTCCTTGGAAAACAATGAATCCAGGGAGTACAGTGAAGAGGACAATGCTAGCCCTTGATTATTGCTATTATAAACACTTTTACCCTTTCAATGAATATTATCTCTATATGGGGAGGCCTATAACCCCCCTCCCCCCTGAAAAAAACCATCATAGAATAGAAACCAATAAGCGATAAACCACGAGAAGAACCCTAAACCCTAGCAATCATATACAAAATGTTCAGTTATATGTTCCAATGTTGCATACTCATATTAATTTTTAATTAAGATAAAATGGGTTTTACAGAGACCTGAAACCCAAATCCAAAAATAGAATAATTAACAAGTAGCAAAACAGAGAAGAACCAATAGCCAAATGGCAATAGAAACAAGGGATACACCCCACAGATCTTGATAAAATAGATAGAGAAACCTGAGAAAAACTACCAAAAAACTAACCAAGAGCTTCCATAAGCTCAAAAAAAATTTGAATTATACTTTTGTTTATTTCTTTGAGCTCCTCCATGATGAACGTCACAAAACTTTTCTCCTCGCTCCTGCTCCTAGTCCTGGTAGAAGGTTCACTAGACACTTGCACTTCCACCCCCTATGGATTTATATCCAGATTTTTCTTTTTAGACTTGGCAATTGCTGGCGACATACTGCTAAGAAGTTGGGCATTCTGAACAATAATTTTCTGATTCACATTTTGAGGCCTTCAACACAGTTGTTCATAGCCTCTTTAATAATCTCCACCAGACCTCTAATATTTCCCTTTAGTTCATCCATACCCTTCTCTAGATTTTTTATTCTAGCTTCATGCTCTATTTTCATGACCTTCACATCTTGAGTTAATTTCTGAGTTATTTTTAGGAACTTGTGAGTTTTATCTAGCAATGAGTTCTTAGTAAAGGTGTTGATAATATATTTTATGCCATGTTTGATGAAAATGATTTTGCTAATCACCCAGTGGAAGAGCTTATCCTGAATAGTGGTCGAGTTAGCCAAAACCACATCAATATCCACCACATCTTTTTGTCTCCACCGCTTTCCCCACCTTTTTCTTTTTAGATCTATTATGGCCCAACACTTGGGATTTGGAAAGAGGGGTTTTAAAAATTTTAGAAACAAGTTTGGGGTGGTATTTACTATTTCTGTTATTGTTAGTGATAGGAGTGGCCTTCTTGGGGGTCCCTCTTCCACCAAGGGTGAATGTACATACTCATATTAATTACAAAAGACATACACATAAAAATTATATCAATATATAACACTATTAATGAAATAATTTTGAGATAATATTGAATCATCAATCTATGTAGAGTAAATAGGAGCACCAAGATAACATAAATTTAAATAAACTAATACATAAATCATAGCATAAGATTTTAAAATATAAATTTACATTGAAAGATTTGTATTTCACCTGTTAATATAGGCATAAATATAAGTATAATAGTAAAAAAAATTAATGTATATTTTAATTGTTAAAAGGGTATGTAAACTAATAAGGCCAATTGGAGTAACAAAATAATATTAGTTAATTAATCATAGGTATAACAAGAAATTATTTGGAGTAATAAGTAAGATAATTCACCTCAAATTTTACAAAATATTTAAAGAAATGGGTATTAGAAGAATGCATGTGTATGTACCTAATGAATATATGTCATTCCTTAATAAGTTATGATGTTTTTGTCCAAGACATATGTATAATAATTATAGTCTTTGAATTTTATGTGCTAGATCCAATGCAATAAACTATACCTTGACATCAAATAAATGTGAGGTATAATCTCTTGAATTTTATTTGCTAGATAATGAAAATGTACATCTAATAAATATAAACTATTCCATGATTGTGATTTTTCAAATTAAGATATAAATAACAATTCTACTTCAAAACTTAACAAGTTATTTCAGAAAAAAAGTTGTGCCAATGCAAAGAATAGAAAGAAAGAAACTTGTATTAATTACCCCTTTATTGTTAATATTTTGGATGACTTTTAATAACTTCTACAAAAATCCCCTAATTGTAAGTTCCCAAAATTAAGATATAAGTGATAATTATACTTCAAAACCTTAACAAGTTGATGCAAACAGAGACCCCCTATCCCCTGATAGCACAAAATTAAGATACAAGTGACAATTATACTTCAAAACCTTAACAAGTTTGATGCACATAAAAATCCTTTGATTGTTAGTGGTTTGGATAACTTGTATATACATCCTCTCACTATGAGTTTTCAAAATTAAGATATAAGTGACCATTGTAGTTTAAAACCTTAAGAAGTTGATCAGAATAAAGCTCAGTGCTAATGTAAAGAATAGAAAGAAATAATGATATAATAATTATCTCTTGATTGGATAAATTGTAATAACTTGAACTAACATTCATGATTGTAAGGATCCATGTGAGATGGATCGAGCCAAGACTACAACTTCTATTAAGTTGACCACATCTTAAAACTAGACAAACCCAACAGGAAGCCGTCATATATAGTGATGCATCCAACTATTGTTCTTATACTTCGTCTGGATGTTTAAGAGTGGTTTCAGATCTTTGGGAGTTATGATGTAGATTCTATGTTTTTGAGTATTCATATATAAATTTGAGATAGACAAATTTTAGTAATTAGCATACTCGTATCAACATTATATCTCTGGTCTCTTCCCTGGATTCCCCCTCTCTCTTTATTTACCCCTACCTCTCTCTCTCTCTCTTAGGTCTCTCCCTCTCCACTTCCTTCCCTCTCTTAGGTGTCTCTCCCTCTCTTTCCGATTTCCCTCACCCTCTCTCTCTTTTATCTATCCCTATCCTCCCGTCTTTCACTTGAGCTGTATCTTTTTCTTCCTCTCTCAAGTATATCTATCTCTCACTCTCTTCCCCTCTCTTAGGTATCTCTCTCTCCCATTCTATCCCTCTAACTCTCCCTCCCTTTCTCTTCCTCTCTCAAGTCTTTCTTTTCCTCTATCTCTCTTTCTCTCTCTCTCTCTCCCTCTCTCTTTCTCTTTCTCTCAAGTCTCTCTCCTCTTGATCAAGTCTTTTTCTCTCAACCTTTATCTATCTCTCTCTCTCTCTCCTCCTATCTTAGGTGTCTGTCTCTCCCATTATTTCTCTCTCTTTCCCTCTAAATATTTTTGCCTCTTTTAGTCTTGTTCCCTCTCTCTCTATCTATCTCTCTAACTCTCTTTCTCCCCCCTTCTTTCTCTCTTTACTCTCTCTCCCTCTCTGTCTCTATCTCTCTATATCACTCTCCTCCTCTCTAAAGTGTATTTCTCTCCCATTCTCTACCTCTCTCCCTTCCCCTCCCTTTCTATTTTTCACTGAAGTCTCTCTCTCTCTCTCTCTCTCTCTCTCTCTCTCTCTCTCTCTCTCTCTCTCTCTCTCTCTCTCTCTCTCTCTCTCTCTCTAACTCTATCCATCTCTCTTTCTCTCACATTCTTTATCTCTTAATTCTCTCCCTCTCGGCCTCTATCTCTATATCTCACTCTCCTCCTCTCTCGGATGTATCTCTCCCTCTCTCCTCCCCCTCCCTCTCTCCCTTTCTTATTATCTTTGTTTCTCACTCCATACCTCCCTCCCTCTCTCCCTCTCTTCACCTCTTTCCCTCTATAGTCTCTTGAACTATCCTTACATTCCTTCCTCCCTCTCACTCGGGATCTCTCTATCTATCATGGTCTCTTTCTCTCTCTCTCTCACCATCCCTCCCTCTACCTCTTGGGTATCTATCTCACCTTCCCCCCTCCACCTCTTACGTATCTCTCTCTCACAACACCTCCATCCACCTCCCAGGTCCCTCTCTCTCTCTCTCTCTCTCTCTCTCTCTCTCTCTCTCTCTCTCTCTCTCTCTCTCTCTCTCTCACACAACACCTCCATCCACCTCCCAGGTCCCTCTCTCTCTCTCTCTCTCTCTCTCTCTCTCTCTCTCTCTCTCTCTCTCTCTCTCTCTCTCTCTCTCTCTCCTCCCCTTTTTTATCTCTTAAGTGTACAATATGTTTGATCATATTTATAAATAATTATTTCTTGGGGAGATGTCTTATTTGATGAGCATTATACTATAATGGACTCTTCATCATAATTTTTTTCGTAACTTTCTATTCTTTCTACATCTCTTTAGGATTTCTTCTATTAAAGATGTGGATGTTTTCCCAATTCAACACCCAACACTTCTTACTCTGATTTCCAAGTGGCCCCATAGTATTTTTTATGTAGGCAGAGATTTGATAAGTGGTCCTTCGAATTTTGAGAGGTTGGGAAAGTGATTCTTTAAATTTGGTCATACTTGTTCATAAATTTCTAGGGTTTCTCTTTTGTGTCAATACCATTTATAACTTTTTAGATTTGGTAGGATTTCTTGAGTTTGATAAGGTTATTATAAATGACTATTCTTCACAAATGAAGAATACCACTTGGGATATTGTTCCTCTTTCTAAGGGAAGAATTTTTTTTTTGCTGCAATTGGATTTATTATAGAAAATATGTTTTAGATGCTTTTATTTATAAAAATAAGGCTTTCACTATTGCTAAGGGGATTCAATAGATCGAGGGTATTAATTATTTTGAAACCTTTTCTTTTGTTGCCAAGTTGGATTCTATTCACCCTGTCTTCTCACTTCCAACTTTACAAGGCTGGTCATTTTATAATATAGATGTGAAGAGTTCCTTCTTGCATGTTGGTCTTAATGAGGTGATATATATGGAGAAACCACATGGATTTATGCAAGACCTTTCACTTTTTTGTGTGAAGCATAATTAATTTTATGGTCTCAAACAATCCCCTAAGAGTTAGTTTGAAAATATGGGTTTTTTTGCAATCCTCTTATCTCTCACATCATCATTTTCATCTTGAATTTTATACTAAGAGACCATAAAGTAATTTTTAAATATTTGTGGTGTATGTAAATGATTTTATTATTCAAGGAAATTCACTTTCCTTGATCCAAAGTGCTCAATGATTATTAATGGATTAATTTAGTAAGATATTTCTTATCCTTCTACATATTTTCTTGATGTATATTTTATTTAATATTTGGATGTGATTCATGCTTGTCATTAGATATATCTTAGCTTGGTGATAGGAATTATGGTTTTGATCTTGCAAAATATGGTTAAGTAAATTTCTCTTTAAAATATTTTAATTATTTAGCATGTCTATTACAACTAGTAAGAGTTTGGTGACTTGTTTTATCTGTTGATTAATGCATTTACCTTGAATAATTGAAGAATAGTAAATAAAATTTTGTTATCATTATCGTATTTGGAGCTAGGAAACGTTTGAACTAAGATATCTTAGTGACTAATGAATCCTTTAGCGAGGAGATTATGTAGTTTCTAAATACTCTATAGGAAATATATAATTTTGTTGTGTTCAAAATAAGATTTATATTAATGTGTGTGTGCATCTTCGCCTTAAGCTTGTGACTTCTAGGAGTAGGTTGAGTTTTAGAAGGGAAGGATGTAGTACCCCTCCCTTACTCATCCTCTATGAGAGGATGTGATAAACACTTCTAGATTTGTGCATGTTCCCATATCTTTTGGCTCGTGCTTATATTGATAGTCTCTTTAACATTAGTGGGTTCGTTATGATTTTTATGGATGAAGTTGTACCATGGACTATTATGATGATCAAATTTATGTTTAGTGATCTAGATGCACTCATTACTCAAGTATGGATTATATTTCCTACAAGAATATGATTGCATCTTACTATTGCTAACCTCACTTCATGATTATATTGTATGAGTAGATGATATGGTTTTTGTGACTTCTTGTTATTGTACTCATGATAGAGATGATGTCATATCACTTGTAATTCCCCTCCTTGACCTAGTTGATGCAATACCCGTGATAGGTTCGCCAAGGCCATTGAAGGGTGTTCAGGATTTTGATTAGGAAGTTAGACATTATGGGGACTCATGTTATATGTTGGTTGCATGAATGATGATGTAGAGTTAACCCTTGAGCCGACTCCCATTGTATTTTAGTAGAATTGATCGGATCTTTATTTTGAGTGATAGGTATGATATATATGATTAGACATACATGATGCATAGAGGTTGTTCTGGTTTTCCATGTAGATCTTATTGATGATGGTAGACATACATTGCATGATTTCATGTTTCCTGATACTAATCAGTATGCTCATGTTTAGTTACGACTTTATGTCATTTAGATGTTAATATGATGATGATTGATTTCTATGTGTATTTATGTCAAAATTGATGCATAGACGAATAGTGTTAGAATTTCAATTTATCATGTACTTTGATAGATTTTACTAATTTTTCTTTATTATGTAATGGATATGCTAACCCTAGTGTGATCTACCTATGATGTGATGGTGCATATGCTATGTGTTTACATAATGGTTACTATGTGACTATCTCCATGGGGGAATCAACATCATGTCACTCATTACAAGAGAGATGCGTTGTTAATAAATTCCTCCACTTGTCTACTATGAATATGTATATATGTATGTATGCACGTACCATTTTGTGGTTGAAAGTTTGCAGGTACTTAGGCATTCATTCCTCTGGTGCAACCGGGTGTGAGCTCCCTTGGCTTGACAGGTGCGAGCATGCCTCTACCCAATGCAAAATATGTCATCGAAGGTGTTGTTGGTTCCCTAACCAAACTCTAGGTCTAGGTTTGTCGTTGAGTTATTGTCACCATTCTTGGCGAAATTTTCTATATTGTGATTTGTGAGTATATGGCATGGTGAGTTCGCTTATTTAGTCTATTGATTTATTTAATTTTGGCTATCGAATTATAGTGATTGATTAATTATTCAATTTATTTAATTTTAATCTATTAGTTATAATGATTTGGGATTTTATTAGTGACAGATGCTATTTTGATTTAATGAGTTTTCATGATTCTAATTATTGAATTGGTAGTTTATAGTTATTTAATTACATTGTGTTGGGCGTATTTAATATTCATTATTTAAAATATTGATGAGGTTAATAATCATGATCTATTGAATTGAGGTAGCGGTTTCATTATTTAATTTATTTAATTTGTGATAATGAACTATCACAACTAAGTGATTATTTAATAATAAATAATAATTTTAAATTTTTAATAGTAATAGTATTATTTCAATTTATTGAGATTTAATGAATTTGATTATTTACTTGGTGATTAATAGTTGGCAATATTTTTTTGCTTGGATATATTTGATATTTAATTATTTAAGGATTATTGAGGCTTTATTTAATATTTAATGTGTGTAGCTTGATTTACTAATTGTGTTTATTTATTCTAATTCCCTTACATATTTTATTTATTTGATGATCGAATCCAATCTTTACTTAATTTTTTATTGCGGGGTTTTGATTATTTAATTAATTATCCTTTCGATTTATTAAATGGAGTTATTTTATATAGTTGCATAATTATTTGAGGAATAACATTATTGTGGGAAAACAATAAAATAATAACCTGATTTTTATTTTTTTAAGAAGGAAATAGCTACAGAGGGGTAGCACCCTTGTATTAAACAGAAAAGAGAATACAAGGCTTGATTAAATAACAGCGGTAGGGGGAAAGAATCAGGAAGAAAACCACCTACCTTAGCTCTAGTCCCTAAACAAGAAAGACCAGCCCTGTAGGCTAGATGAGTACAAACATAAATCATCCGCTTAAAGATGCAGAGGTTATAAAAATATACAAGCTCAAAAAATAGAGAGACCGGAGGGCCTAATTGACAACCGAAGTCAAAGAGAGTCTTCAGAAGCTTCATCCACAAGCACATTTGCTGCATCCAGGACAATGGGACATTTAGTGCCATAGTTCAAATGAGTTGTCGATTCTGCCTTCTGCTTAGGGAGTCGGTAGTCATTTGGGAACCACTCTTTGCCCATTCCAAAACCCCAGTCATTTCCATCCACCAGATCTCCATTCTCAAAAATCCCAAAGTCATCAGTGCCCGCTAGATCTTCATCACAGAGAAAGTTTTCCCTCCATTCCAATGTGAAACCGCTATGTATGCCAGCCACTTTAAGCAGGAACTCAATGTTCCTGGAGATGACAGGTCAGGTATCTTGGAGAGACTCGAAATCTAGGGAATTAACAATCACAAGCTTCTTCACCTCTGCTCCGTTGCTTAGTGACATATAGTAATTTTGGGGAAGTGAAATTCTAAGATTAGCATCAATATTGTCCAATATAGAATCTATTTGCCCCGACAAGCAATGCTTAAACTTCATTTGAGTTAACAGTTTTTCTTTCTACTTACTAGTCCCCATGTAAATTATCATTGCATGAAAAGAAGATAGGATATCGGCATTGGCTCTATACCTGTGGTAAGCCATAAGGAATTCCTTTCCTAGAATCCTCTTAAGGCTGTGGAGTATAAGAGGATGTCAAGAGAAGAGGACCTCTTGCAAACGTCTATCCGTGATTTTGCCCAGGAAAGCCATCTGGCGACAAGTAGCTTCAAGGAGGATTAGGGTCTCCATATTGAGTCGTCGAGAAAGGAAAGCAATTGTTTGATGGAAAGAAAGGGTATTCCATTGTTAAACAACAAGGCATCAAACTAGAGAATACCACATCCTAAAAGCAATTCATACCCATTAAATTCCCACACGCGTGAGCTGGCAGTATCCTAGAAAAACCATCTATGCCAAAGCTCCTCAACTTGGTGTCGACTGACTTTAAACATCAAGTGATAATAAACAAATCTTAAGAGGATCTAATTGTAACTAGATTTGAAGTAAACTTATATTTAATTTCCACCAGCCAAAAACTGACACTAATCAATGATGCCGACCATGCATCACATCTCATTGATAAGAAGGAACCTTAACAGGTTAACAGGGCAGACGGTAAAGTGGAGAAGGGGTAAAGTGGCTACCGGGGAGCAAAGCACCGGTTTGCTCCACAATCAGAAGTTGTGGAGAGAACCATAGATCATGCAATGATCAATAGACCCAACCATAGAGCGTCCCCCTCAATGGAAAGTGAGGATAGCATGTCAACCGGTGGAACCAAAGCCACATTACCAACCAGGCCAATAGAAAAATATCAGTGGTAGATATTCAGGTGGGGTCATTAATGACTATAGCCAATTTAGAAAGTCTATCGGCATTACCATTACCTTCCCTATAGATGTGGCTAACTTTAAATTCATCAAAGGTAGCTAGTAGCGTCAGGATCGGTTGAAGCCACTGGTTAAGTTGCCAACTAGGGATGTTATTATAGCGGATGCAATTAATAACATTCAATGAGTCTCCCTCCAAATGAATTTTTTACACCCCTAGCTCCTTCCCTAACTAAAGACCTCCTAAAGCCACTCTGAATTCAGCTTGATTATTAGTAGCCACTCCAATATTTTAAGAGATTTCTTTTATGCAGAGACCATCAGAGTCCCTTAGAATACAACCAATACCACTTTGACCTGGGTTTCTTGTAGAAGCACCATCAAATTTTACCATGCTCCACCCATCCTCAGGTGCATCCCATTTTACCCCCACTCTTGGATTGGTCTGATCCACCGGGGTGCCTAGTCCGAAGATTGGTGGGATGAGTAGGTTTGGAAAAACCAGCTTAATCTTACAATCCCAGTCTGTGAATAATATTTTCTTTAATGTTTTGGAATGGGCAGCCTCATTGAGGAGCTCAATCAGGTGGTTCTCAATTTTCCCACAGAGAGACAACAGGTTCATTTCTTTTCCCTAGAAGATTCTATATTTCCGTTCTTTCCAAATTTCCCAAATCAAAAGTGATGGGAGGATAAAAAGAAAATCAGCAAAAACAACCTTACCTGCTAGTTTAGACCATTTCAAGGACCATTTGTTAGCCCTATTGGGAAGGGGCTAAAGATTCTCAGGTTTCCCTTAAAATGCCACCAATAGTGACTGGAGAATTTGCAGTGGAGAAGAAGATGATCTGCAGTCTCTTCATGTTCTAGACATAAAGTACATTTGCTAGGTCCATTGATACCCATTGAATGGATTCTTTCTTGAGTTAATATTTTTCTCTGACAAGCCAACTAGGCAAAGGACCCCGCTTTGGGAAGGAGGTATTAATGCCAAAAAATATTAACAGGCCAATGTTTTTTATCTATCGTTGCTTCTTTCAACTTGTAACCAAAACAAACTTTGTATTTTCCATTGGAGGAACCACACCACCTAATAATGCCCTTATTAGGGGAAGGGAAGATAATCATTTTGTTGAGGATGTCAGTAAACAAGTCCTTCTAAAACTGATCTAGATCCAGTTGATCCAAAGAGTTCCATTTCCATTTAGTAATACCATTATCTTGGATCGGATAACCATAATCACAGATGTTGTGTCCCCAAAGGCGATATTTTTATGCCATAATAGGTTGCAGAGAGGGGTTATCACATAGGGCATCTTCACCAGACCAAGAATCAAACCAAAAGGAGGCATCCCTACCATTCCTGACATCCCAGGTGACCCGATCGCTTATGATTTCCTTGTTGTCCACAATAAAATTCCAAATAGTCGAGCCTCTCGGAGGATTGTTGATAGTCAAAAAAAAATTACGCTCCAGGGAGTCCAAATATTTATGTTTTAGGAGCCTTGCCCATTTTTTCTTCCCGCCACTACTAATTTCCCAAACCAGTTTAGCACCCATTACTAAATTCATAATCAAGATTTGGCAAATGCTAGCACCTCTTGCCTTTTTTGGTTGGCAAATCTTTTTCCAAGCTATAAAAGGAAATTTACCTTTGTCATCCGAGCCATTCCAGAGGAAATTTCTCATTAGTAAAATCATCTCATCTTCAATTGCCACTGGCAATCTCAGGCAAGCCCGATATATTGCATCTATGGGCTGAAAAAGAAATATTCTGATGGGCTAGAGAGAAGGTCAGGGTTTAATTTTTTCCTTGTAGGTTCCACATTGGTCGAGTGGTTGAAGCTTTTTTCCATTGGGATTTTTCCCTCCTTGTTGGTGTACTTCTTCATGCATGGACATGGACTCTCCACTGTGATGGTCGTGGACTCTAGAGCAGATTTATGTATTTGAAACTTCATGAATACTGAGATGTTGTTATTATGTAAAAGAATCATTTATTGTACATTCATGTCTACACTATATTATAAAAATTCAAGTGGATTCTTTGTAAGGCATCATTATGTAATATAGGAAATAAGATCATGATTATGTATGTATTGTTCAAGTATGTGAAAACCATTATAAACATGACGAGAAACTTAAAACCTTATAATGTAAATTATTGTGCTTATGTTGTAATGAGATTAGTAGTTAGATCATAAATAAATCATTATTTGGCATCCATATGTTAAGTAATAATGGTACAAATATGAACATGTGTTTAAAAAAAAATTTGCCTTCGTTTACTTTTATTATGTCATTCTTAGCAATGGGAAGAACTAGTGAATAGAAGATGTACTTTTCTGTAATTATTAATGAAACATAGTTAGATGGTAGATTATTGTTTGAGACACTTAGACTTGATTAATGCCAACTAAAAAAAATATCTCATTAAGCTATCAATGAAAAATCAATAAAACATGAGATTCAATGGTGACATTAGTAAGCATCATAAATTCTAAATCAGCCATAAGGCTGAAAATCAAAATGAAGCTTAGAGGATTAAAATCATTAAGATCATGTATGAATATGCATGAATATATAATATGATTGCAATCAAACCTTTAATGTGTAGACAATGTCAACATACCTACATAAGCATAAGTAAGCTAAGCGCATATGTAGATTTTCTTATGATAGCACTAAATAGTATGCCATATAAATAATGCACTATGTGTGTGGGCAGAAATAGAAATAATATCATCATGGTAGTAGTAGTTCATACTTATCATGTTAAGGTATAAGCGTGAGAGGCAAGTGGGTATGCATTGATTTATGTGCAAGATTGAAATCAAATGATGTCATGATTTAGATGGTCATGGAACTTAAGACCTTGTATTGTGAGATAGATCATCATTTTAAATGCATTATACTCATAGGTGGGAAATGATCATGTCAAAACTATGGATGGGTATCCATTAGTAGTATGCATATGATAGAAGCTTCTTATTTAATGTCATACCCTAGAAAGCATATGGGTATCCATGCATTAGATAAGTCAAGGCACGTTGGAAGCATTAAGTATATTTGAATGTAGGCTTGTAGAAATGTATGGTTTGATTCCTAGAATAAGATAGTGTCAAAAGGATTTTGTCTCATATTTCATTATGTAGTTGTTACGCATTTTGGATGATACAATACATTATGGAATAAGAGGGCAGCATATTTAGCATAACCTTGTGTGGAGACTTTATGGTAGATAAATCATTAGGTGTATATAAGTATGGTCTTCATGGTTGTAAATCTAATGTGTGGACTAAGAATTGAAGAGTTAATAATGAAATAAGTGGTGATGTCAAGATTCCCTAGGGAACTAATGAGATAATGTAAATATGGTTCCGCTTGCATTAAGAACTCAGCTCGACAATCAATATTTAACACCCAACACTAACAGTGAAACTAGTTGAACCAACTCTTGTACACATTGCCTAATTTGGTAACGAAAATTTAACATAATAAAAAACTAATAATTATCCTTCTCTTTTAGGTTAGTTTTTGTAAGTTTTCCTAGGGTTTGTTGGTGGTGCTACATCTGGTATCAGAGCCAAGGTCATAACACTGGGATCTTTTGTTATGGGTTTGTGTGTTTTAATCATGGTGAAAGTATGCATTAGAAACAAAATTACAACAAGTTAGAAGTGATTCATCCTACTCAGGAATTGAACATATACCACTCACAATTGTTTGATAAATAACAAAAAATAAAACTACCTAAATCTTCAACATCTATCTCAAATTTATCCTATTCCCCACTAGTCATAACATGCAAAAGTCTTCCTTGAGAAACATGCAAAGGACTGACCAAGTTTTGAGGGCTAAGAGTGCTTAGAAGGCCTTGAATGTCAATTACCAATGTGTGTAGGATACAAAAATAACCACATAAAATATGTATAATATAAAGGTAAAGATAGAATAGTCCCTAATGTTCTAGAATTGTTTGATCACCTATATAGTACATTGTGATATTCTTGAATTTAAATAACTCTTGGCATCTCACGGGTGTTTAGAAAAGGGTTGCATGTAAACCCTTAACACAAGTTGTTTATTTCGAAAAGATTTGCTTGTTATATTGATTTCCTTTCGAGTGATTAAAGGAATATGTAATAGGAAAGCTAAGGCTATGACTAAGCGTATAAGGATTTATTAATGACTTTTGGGTGATGCCCTAGACTTAGATAGTGGGAGTAACATTGAGGTGTCCTTTATACATATGGAGGCATAACATAGTGTTATGTTCATGCTAGGAAAGAAGTGAAATAAAGTAGATCCTATTATGTTAGGGAGTTGGGTTGGAAATAGAAATGGTTTGTGATAATGAATAAGATATGTGTAAGAAGGAACTCAAGCATTTACTATGAAGTAGAATTTAAAGGAACATTAGGAAGATGGAGTGATGCTAATGAATGGGAACCTTTAACTCATGGTTGAAGTAGGATGACTGGTAGAAGATTCTTAGCCTAGAGGAGTGCAAATTAGTTAGTGATATTTGGGTATTTAAGAAAACTATCAAGTGCTCTATCTGAGCATAAATCTGCAAATAAGAAAGATGATTGATTGCTGGCATTAATAATAAGAATTCCACCCATTGGAAGGAGTTGCATAGCATAACTCGCAAGCGAAGCATAAGTTATATCTAACACGTCCATGATTTTTAATTTCTTCCAAAGGAATGAACCTTTTAGGTTGGATTCCTACTCATGTAAGTGTAAGTTAAATGTAAGATGACTTGTGAGCATACCATGACATAGCAATATATATATATATATATATAAGGTAAGGCATGGTGTATTGTATAAGGAAAGAATGATACTCCTATGCCTTTAATAATTTGATTAAATAGTGGACTCCCAACCTTGAATAGGATTGTGAGATTTTTATGTGTTTAGTATTGTTTCTATTATGTCCCTATCAAGCCTCTAATAGTATGTGTGAGGGGATACATCGTAGAGAGTTGCACTAAACTAATTGATTAGTTGGGTAGTGATGATATTAAGTTAATAGTTGAAATACGCAATTTAGAGTAAATATACCTATTAACTTCAGATTTTAGAGAGTGTAGGAGTGCTTGGGGATTGAGTGGCTTATGATACACAATGAGTCAAGTAAGCCAGTTGATTGAATCCTATATTTTTAAACTCATGTGAATACTTTATGTGTTGTTAATAAGCAAAGATGACGAATCCAAGTAGAGTAGTGAAAGCAGTGAAGGAAATTATGTGATCTATGTGTCAAAAATCACACGTTTGTAAATAAGTAGGCCACCTAATATTAGATATTTTGGGTTTTATAGACTAGAAATGACCTAAAAGGGTGCACTTTCAAGAAATTTCTCCCTCATTTAGACCCATGCTATGGTCTCTTCGGTGATTTTGGGATATTTTATGTAGAGAATATTGTGCAGAAGGAACAATTGTCTTCTTATGTGGGTAGATACATACTCTAAAAGAGTGTCGGTATGCCTAAATATTACAAACTATTTCATTTTTTTCCTACTCGATTGATAGAAATTAAGTGTTTTGACCTTCACAATTATGGTTAAAGGATGTTACCATGATAATATTTCAACAATTCTGTACTTACCTAGAAGCTAGTAGAAGAATTATTATTTATTGTCTCTAGAGGAATACATTTGTATTAGATGAATAAATAAAGAATGGGGAACTCCGATGTTGAAACCTCATCTTCGGTCAGGATATGACTAGATAATACATAGTTGTTGAAGCCCGATATTAGGTAGAATGGATGGACTATTGCCAAGTATATTATAGTAGAACTAATTATTGTTTATGGTTAGAGGAATGTTTGGATTGAGTAACTCTTGATGTATCCTAACCTTTGCAACTTCCAGGAGTAAGTCGAACCCAAGGGGGGGAGGATGTAATGCCCCTCCTTGATCTGGCTGATGTGATACCTGCGATAGGTTCATCGAAGCCATTGAAGGGTGTTCAGGATTTTGATTAGGATGTTAGACATTATGGGGACTCATGTTATTTCTTGGTTGCATGGATGATGATTTAGAGTTCTCTCTTGATCTGACTCCCATTCTATTTTAGTAGACTTGTTCGGATCTTTATTTTGAGCGATGGGTATGATAGATATAATTAGACATACGTTATGCATGGAGGTTATTTTGGTTTTCCATGTGTATCTTATTGATGATTGTAGACATAAATTGCATGATTTCATGTTTCCTGATAATAATAAGTATGCTCATGTTTAGTTACAACTTTATCTGATATATATGTTAATATGATGATGATTGATTTCTATTTGTATTTGTGTAAAAAATTGATGAATAGATGGATAACATTAGCATTTCAATTTATCATGTACTTTGATAGATTTTACTGATTTTTCTTTGTTGTGTAATGGATATGCTAACCCTAGTGAGATCTACCTATGATGTGATGTTGCATATGCTATGTTTACAATATGCTTATTGTGTGATTGTTTGCATGGGGGAATCAATGTCATGTCATTGATTACGAGCGGGATGTACCGTTGTGAAATTCCTCCACTTATCTACTATGAATATGTATATATGTATGTATACACATGTATCATTTTGTGGTCATGGGTTTGTAGGTACTAAGGCATTCATTCCTCTCGGGCAATCAAGTGCAAGCTCCCCTGGCTTGACAAGTGCGAGCGTGCCTCTTCCCAATGGCAAATGTGTAGTCGGAGGTGTAGTTAGTTCCCTACCCACAATCTAAGTCTAGGTTTGTCATTGAGTTATTGTTGTCAGTCTTGGTGAAATTCTATATGTCGTTATTGTCATCATGATTTGTGAGTGTGGCATGGTGAGTTCAATTATTTAGTCTATTGATTTATTTAATTTTGGCTATCGAATTATAGTGATAGATTGATTATTCAATTTATTTAATTTTGATCTATTAGTTATAATGATTTATGATTTTATTAGTGATAGATGCTATTTTGATTTAATGAGTTTTCGTGATTCTAATTATTGAATTGGTAGTTTATAGTTATTTAATTACATCACATTGGGTGTATTTAATATTCATTATTTAAAATATTGATGAGTTTAATAATCATGATCTATTGAATCGAGGTAAAGGCTAGATTATTTAATTTATTTAATTTGTGATAATGAATTATCGCAACTGTGTGATTATTTAATAATAATAATAATTTTTAATTTTTGATAATAATAGCGTTATTTTAATTTATTGAGATTTATTGATTTAGATTATTTACTTGGCAATTAATACTTGGTGATATTTTGTTGCTCGGATATTTTGATATTTAATTATTTAAGTATTATTAAGGCTTTATTTAACATTTAATACATATAGCTTGATTTACTAGTTGTGTTTATTTATTCTAATTGCCTTACTTATTTTATTTATTTGACAATCGAACCCAATCTTTATTTAATTTATTGTTGTTGGAGGTTGAAGGAAGCTTCTTCTTCAAGTATTCATGCCATAGCACTAGGAGGAGGTTGGTTACCTTCTATTTCCTTGGTTGTGTTTTTGGATTTGATTACTGTGCCTCTTCTTGTGCCTGGAATATTTGAAAATATAAATAGAAAAGGGTTTATTTGGCTAATGATTTTACTGTTATTGAAATTGGAATCCCTTTTATGAAAATGAAGAGATTTAGAATTCAAATGAATGGGGATACATAATATTGGTTTTCTCTATTGAATACTTATTTGGAAATCTTGTTTGTGAAAATCACTATGATTATTACTTGTCTTCTCTTAAACTTAGAGATATACTTGTTAAATTATTTGAGATTGTTGTTTGAAACCCTAATTAAATCTGAGGTTGTGTAGTGTTATCATATGTTATTTGAATTTTGATAGGATGGGGCTATGAACCAGCACCCACATTTTGACGAGGGTGTCAGCATGTTAAGTCACCCCCTCTGCTTATTTGATTTGCTTCTGTAACTAATGCCTATTTCCCCCCTTTATTATTATTTTTTCATTTCATTATTCTACCCACGATGTGGACTGGCTATGTCAACCACCCACATCTTGGGCTCGGGGCATAGCCCTCCCCATCCATGTCATGTTGGTGGCTTGCACCACCCATGACATGGGGGTGCGATAGTACCACCCATGTCGTGGTGGGTGCAAGGCACCACCAACGGAATGGTCAAGTGGTGCAACACCACCACGACACAAGTGTCATTGCCCCCCGCCTCTACAGGGTATGGTTACAGGGTATCACCTGTCAGAGATGTCGTGCTAACATATTATATATATATATATATACCTCTTCCAAATTAAAATGAATGTTGAAGAACTCCTTGGTTGGGGGTATAGCATATTTGAACACCCAATTCAATGGTTTATTACCACTGCCGCCACAAGCTCTATATGTGTATTTTTGCCCAAGTATAATTGAACAAGTTAATGGTGTATGATGTTTTAGCAAATAAAATGTATGTTTTATTATTCAAAATATTATTGTATTTGTTGATGATTTACATCAGCCAATTTGTGTGAGTTTAGATTATGTATGCGACACATGATTGTGTTTGGATCTTTTCCTCTTTCACTTGAACTAGTCATGGTTTATATAGATCTTTTCCTTATGGTTCGTAAGATTTTGTTAATGACAGTAGTAGATTTCCAAATTGCTTATGTTTTATCTATTGTGTGAGTTAATGTTTTTTTTGGCTAAGGATTATTTATGTCACTTTGTGGAGTCCATCTGTGTCTTGGAGAGAGCCCACAAGTTATAGTGTGAGCTAAGCCTGACATGTTCATTGCCCTAACTTGTTTTGTTGTTATTCATCGTGATAGTCATATTGGAAAGTGTCTTGACATATTTTATTTTTGGAGGCCTCTTGTTTGAATGGTATCTTTAATTAAGGTTTAAATCAATTCAATGCCATGGTTGATTGTGAGTTCATTTGGTCATTAAGAAAATTCCCTTATGATGATTTTTCCATGAGGATGGCTTGTTTATGCTGCTGATTTTTTGATAGCAAGTGTGAAGACCTTGCTGGGCTATCTTGTACTAGGTTGCAACAGTAATACAATTTTCTTTACACTTTATTTTGGTCAAAAGGCTCGTCTCTTTTATTGAATATTGATGCCTGGTCATTTTGAGTATGCATCTATGAATGGTTTGGTAGTTTTTTGTTGTTGTGTCTTAGATTTACTTATTGAATCTAGAGCCTCTTGTAGCATTTCTTACGGGTCCATGTAAATGAATTTTCCTCCTTTACGACACTCGGGTGTCACGAGAGATGGATTATCACAAGGTTCCTTGTAAGGATGCGTGAAATCCAGACCTCTTAGTTGTAGGGGAGTCTACCATATTCTAATCAAGTGATAACTAATTAATTAATGGGTATGGGTAGTTAGACAATTTAAAAACAAGATAATTAAATTTATAGTGCCTTATGACCCAGTCCTAGGGAGGATTTTTTAGGCTAAACATGAAAAGACTGTGGAGATAGTAAGCCAATCTCCCTTGGTCTCTCAAAGGTTGATATGGCTTTGCATGCCGATAGGCTAGTGCCTTGTTCTTGGTTTGGCATGTGATGACACTCCCTTGTACATGTGCTCTCCTTATGTTTACACTTTTGCATTTTCTATTGATGTTGTGTTGGCCTCTATAATCTATTGATCATTGTTTTCCCTAGTTTGCGGTTGTCTATGTGAAAGTATCTTGGTGATAATCCCTTGGTAAAAGTGTCAACCTAGGCTTAGTGTGTGAGTTGGGATCTATCATCATCTCCTAGCTCACGGGGTGGTTCCTTGTAGGTTCCACATTGGTCAGGTGGTTGGAGCGTTTTGCCATTGGGATTTTTCCCTCCTTGCTGGTGTTCTTCTTCATGCATGGACTTGGACCTCCATTGTGATGGCCATGGACTCTAGAGAAGATTTATGTATTGGAAATTTTATGATTACTGAGATGTTGTTATTATGTAACAGAAGAATTTATTGTACATTCATGTCTACACTATAGACTAAAAATTCTGGTGGATTCTTTGTAAGCCATCATTATGTAAGATTGGAAATGTGATCATGTTTATGTATGTATTGTTCAAGTATGTGAAAAGCATTGTAAACATGAAGAGAAACTTAAACCCTTATAATGTAAATTATCTTCCTTATGTCGTAATGAGATTAGTAGTTAGATCAGCAGGAAAGAATTATGTTACATCCATGTGTTAAGTAATAATGGTATGAATATGAACATGTGATAAAAAAAAATTGTTGCCTTAGTTTACTTTTATTATGTCATTCTTAACAATGGAAAGAACTAGTGAATAGAATATGTACTTTTATGCAATTATTAATGAAACATAGTTAGATCATAGATTCTTGTTTGAGACACTTAGAATTGATTAATCACAACTAAAAAAAATATCTCATTAAGCTATCAATGAAAAATCAAGAAAACATGAGATTCAATGGTGACTTTAGTTAGCATGATAAATTCTAAATCAGCCATAAGGCTGAAAATCAAAATGAAGCTTAGAGGATTAACATCATAAAGAACATGTATGGATATGCATGCATTAATAAGATGGCTGCAATAAAGCATTTAATGTGTAGACAATGTCAACATATGTACAAAAGCATAAGTAAGATAGCATGTAGGTTTTCTTATGATAGCAGTAAATAGTGTGTCATATAAGTAACGCACTTTCTGTGTGGGCAGCAATGGAAACAATATCATCATGGTAGTAGTAGTTCATACTTATCATGTTAAGGCATAAGCATGAGAGGCCAGTGGTTATGCATTGAGCTATGTACAAGATTGAGGTTAAATGATGTCATGATTTAGATGGTCATGGGACTTAAGACCTTGTATTGCGAGATAGATCATCAAGTTAAATGCATTATACTCATAGGTGGAAAATGATCATGTAAAGGCTATGGATAGGTATCCATTAGTAGTATACATATGATAGAAGATTCTTATTTAATCTCATACCCTATAAATTATATCTGGGGTATCCATGCATTAGATAAGTCAAGGCATGTTGGAAGCATTGTGTATTTGTGAATTTAGGCTTGTAGAAATGTATGGTTTGGTTCCTAGAACAAGATAGTGTCAAAAGGAGTTTGTCTCATAATTGATTATGTAGTTTTTAAGCATTTTGGACGATAGAATACATTATGGAATTAGAGGGTAGCATATGTAGCATACCCTTGTGTGTTGACTTTATAGTAGATAAATCATCAGGTGTATATAAATATGGTCATCGTGGTTGTAAATATAATGTGTGGACTAAGAATCCTAGAGTTAATAATGAACTAAGTGGTGACGTCAATATTCTCTAGGTAACTAATGAGATAATATAAATATGGTTTTGCTTGCGTTAAGAACTTAAGAACTAAGATCGACAAACAATAGTTAACACCTAACACTAACAGTGAAACTAGTTGAGCTAACTCTTGAACGCATTGCCTAATTTGGTAAGGGAAATTTAACATAGTAAAATAAAAAATTATCCTACTCTTTTAGGGTAGTTGTTGTAAGTTTCTCTAGGGTTTGTTGGTGGGCGCTACCTCACTCCTTACGAGTATGATATGATGTTGCATTTCTCTTCACTTGTCTGGTACTTATGATATATGCAATTGTGCAAGTTGTCTTGTGGTCATTGGTTCTTGCAAGGTTGCAGGTACCAGACGTAGAATCCACCTAGTCTCACAGGACTAAGCATGTCTCTATCCTAATGGCAAGTTGATCAAAGATAACATGAGTTCCTACTACAGACTCTAGGCTTAAGTTGTCATCCTAGTCAGTTGACTATCTCAACATAAGTATTTGTGTTAGTATCTTGAGTTGTGGTCATCTTGTGGCATTGTGAATATTCAATTATTTAGTTAATTAATAATTATGTCGTATATTTTAAATTAATTAAATTCAGGGTTAGTTTGGGTATTTTATTAAGTGACTTACTATTATTGTTTGATTAATGTTTTATTGATTTATGGGCTTATATATATTTGGCTATTTTATATTTATTTAATTGATTCAATGATTGATTGTTTAATTTATTATTTATTATTTATTATTTGTTTATTTATTGTTTGATTATTTATTTATATTATTTGAATCTTTATATATTTAATTGGAGTATTTATTTATATTGTCTTTGATTTATTTTATGGGGATTTGATTTATTATTATTGGTTATTATATTATTACATTCTCTTCTTATTGTTTGAGTAATTAAATACTATAATTCTTACATACTCTATTATTTATTTGATTTAACTTGGGAGTGAGTAAATAGCATTATTTTATATTATTATTTATCTCGATTTTATGCATCGTTGGTATGAGATAAATAGCATTTCAGAATATTTTTATTGGCTGAAATTTTCCTATAGCTTTGAATGCATCTTATATTTAATTTTTTTTCTTGTGTGTTGCCAAGGCTGACTTTTCTATGAATTTTTGATATTTTTTGGGATTTTGGTTTGGATGATTGAGCTTGGAATTTGGTTGTTGATGGTTTTGGAATTGGATTTTGGTTCTTCATCAAATTTCTTACAGATAACCTCAAGTTCCAAGTTGGTTTCAATTCATCCTTTGTGCTTTTTCATTTCTTAAAAGAAGTGTTTTCTCTATTCTTGAGTAAACATTAATGTGCGAGATTTGGGAAAAATATTTGGGAATAGTATTTATATATTTATCAAGTTATATTACTATAGTTTGGGGAAATGAATGCATTTATGTATTTCTATTTTTGTTTGGGTTACTGTTGTGAATGGTTCCTTTGCATTGTATTCTTTGTGTATTGTCGAAAAGCACCTTGCAATGGTTGTTGTATGAGGGAGATTTGTTGATTGTCTTTTGGGTTTCTTGTTAAATTTTTTGTTGGATTTTCACTCCTTTAGGGAGTATCTTTGTGACTTCCTCTATGTTTGGTTAGTTCCTATGTATTATTGTGGAACTTCATTCATGTTCTAATGGAGAAATTTTTGATTTATTTTTAACTCATTATTTAATATGTTCCTTGAGTTATAAATGACTTTACATACCATTCTGGGTCAATTTGAAGCTGTGTCTGAGACTTTCATTGATTTTTGGGTGAATCGTAAATGTCTATGTCCAATTTTTTCTAAGTTTTTAGTCTTTATTTTCATGCACTATTGTTTTGGTCCTATGCACTACAAAATGCCTCAGATGTGCTACCTTATAAGGCATATACACTATAGAATGCCTCAAATGTGCTAAACAACTTTATTTTGGTATTTTGATAGTTTGGACTTTATGTGATCAATTTTTTTTGTTTTTCTTTGTACCAAAGGCTTTTTATGATGTCCATGAGGTTCTTAGATTAGTGTATTTCCCATATTTGGCTTTTTCATGTTGTATGGCTCTAGCAAGTGGATGTGCCTTTCTCTAGAGGATTGATTTTTCATATAATTGAGCAATGAGATGTTATGTATGCTCTTATAATTGACTATCAAAGCTCTTCATACTTCATTTTATTTGCATTATGGCTTTGGCTATTGTTTCAGAATGAAATATTTTATATATGATTACTAGTATTTGGATTGAGTAGGCCTCCTTGTATTGTTTGGTAAAAGCACAAAGTTGTGTTCCACTTTTGTAAAGTAAATGGCCAATGCCAATTCAACTTTTTAAATTAAATAAATAGAAAGTGAAATATATGTCTTGAATTGTGAAATGTAGTAAACTAATAAAATGTATTATATTTTGTGTATTTTATGTTTGTAATTTTTTTTAAAATTTAAAAATGATTTGAGTATGTACTTTCTTATAAAGTAAACACTATAATTTAGTTATTAATAAAATATTGAAATTGAAGTTACATGAGGCATCACACTGTATATAGTAAATTTTACCTTTTTTTCTTCAATTTTTTTGTGTAGATTGATAACTTGAAATGCTAGTGCAAAAATATATTTTTAACAATATTTTATGTATATATATTTTTCAATAAATTTGAAATATTGTGTGCACTGAAATATAATTCTCTCCATTTGACTTCACCTTTTTTCTTAATTATTTATCCCAATTAGAAAATAATTATATCATCTTGACATAGACTCTTTTCTCTAGTGCATTTTTTTTTTCAAAATTTTTAAATAAATTTTAGTATTTTTCCTTTACAAGATAATCGACCTTATATTTTAGTGTTGATGACCTACTTTCCATAAAAATCAAATACTAAATATAAAAACTATTTACAATATAAAATGTATTATATTTTGTGTATTTTATGTTTGTAATTTTTTAAAAATTTAAAAAATTATTTGAGTATAATTTCTTATAAAGTAAACACTATAATTTAGTTATTAATAAAATATTGATATTGAAGTTACATGAGGCATCACACTGTATATAGTAAATTTACCTTTCTTTTTCTTCATTTGTTTTGTGCAGATTGATAACTTGAAACGCCAGTGTAAAAATATATTTTTAACAATATTTTATGTATATATATTTTTCAATAAATTTGAAATATTGTGTGTACTGAAATATAATTCTTTCCATTTGGTGTCAAATTTTTTCTTAATATTTTATCCCAATTAGAAAATAATTATATCATCTTGACATAGACTCTTTTCTCTAGTGCATTTTCTTTTTCAAAAATTTTAAATAAATTTTAGTATTTTTCTTTTACAAAATAATCGACCTTATATTTTAGTGTTGATGACCTACTTTCAATAAAAATCAAATATAAAATATAAAAACTATTTGCAATATTAAAAGATATATATTTTTAAAAAATTGCTTATAGATCTATAAAAGGGTATTTTTTATATTTCAAAAAAAATATCATTTATAAGAGTAGTTGTTGAAACATCGAGTTTCTCAAAAAAAAAAAGAATTTGCTAATTAGACCCAAAGTGGTTTAAATATAAATTTAGTAGACAATTCCAATTCCAAAAGTTGTGGCACATATATATTATAGCTATAATGAATCTCTATACACCATATATTTGACTAAAAATAATTTTTAGTTGGAACTGCTTACATTCACTTGTGTTGATAAGTTGCCCTGAAACGTGACATGTTTTTGTGATTTTACCATAATATCATTGTACTTGTTACCCTAAGGTCTTGGAACATGGTTAGGGGGACTGGGCTTTCACATGTCTGTCAGGGTTCGGTGAGAATAGGGCACCAAGTGGTTCCTCGTAAGGAAGCTTGTGGGTCGAGACTTTCAGGGGCTCATGAAAGTTTTCCTTATGTAATCAAGTGATAACCTTAAATAATTAATTAGATGGTTTGGATAATTAGGATTTATTTAATCAAGATAATGAATAGTATTTGTGCCCCAATTCTTAGTCCCAGGGAGGATGTTTTAGGATAAGGTTGGGAAGGCCATAGTGATGGCAAACTATACTCGCTTGTTTCTCACATAGTTTGAGCTTTGGTTCCACATGTCTATCAAGGTTGATATTTGCCTTCTCTATGAGGATAGCATGCATCAACATGTCTATCAGGGTGTGGCTTTTCCCATCTATGTGAGGATAACATGTGATGACACTCCACTCCTATATGTTTCCTTGATACTTATGCCATGATTGTTGATTATCATTTGGGATTTAATTTTTTTTTGTTAGCCTTGTTATGTGATTGGTTTATCTATGGTGTTCTTTTTTTCTTGTCTACGTTACATGTCCATTGGTTGTTAGGTATCAGACTAGGTCTCGAGTATTTGTTGGAGCCTTATGTCATCTCCTAGCATGAGGGTGGTTCCTTATTGGTTCCACATGGTTGGGTGGTTTGATGCCTTCTTCAATTGGGATTCTCTTCATTGGATGTTAGCATGCATGGATGTGGATTCATATCTCTTCTTTATGCGGATGGATTCTTGTAGCATATTCTATGTATTGAGATTTTTGACAATGTATTATGTGTCATGAGGATGATTATATTGTGTTGTGAAAGATATTGTGTATCTTGTTAGTTTCATTCATATATACTAGGACATGATGTAGTTGAGATCATGATGTATTGTAGTTGAATGTTTGATATAAATATTGTAGTAGCAATGTTGTAATTGGATATTCTTGAATGTAAATAGAGGTTGGAAATAAATAAATTGATAAGTGGTAATATTGGAGTATCATATGTGTACCTTATGGTTAGGATGAGGATGTTAGATGATTTTGACTAGAATAGATTGTATGTGATTTAAATTGGAATAGAATTGGATTGATCTGGTTATTGCCTTGATATGGTTATTACCCTTGATCACATTGTGTATGAACCTTACATTTAGAACGTATGATTACTCTTAACAATGGAAATGGACTAGACTTGCACCAGGTAAATCTTATTTTGAAATAATGATGTTATGATAGATGGATTAATATGGAATTATTTTGATAAAACTATTTTCATTTCATGTGGTGCCTGTTAGCATGATCGTGGTCCCTAGATGGCAGCAAGAGTTCAACCAAACTGAGTTATAACAATCAAGAGTTCAACCGAACTAAGTTTGGCCAAAATCACTTATGTGTCAAGTGATGTGGCCATAAAATTAGTATTTTGTCCGCATTTCTATAAAAAATCACTTGTATTCTATTTTTATTCATGCAGAATATTTTTTTACAAAAATTAAAAAATACACTTTTGTAGAGCTTAAAGTTAGGAATCTGGACATGTAATTTTAGACATATAAAAATGACCACTTTCTTAAGTGAATATTTAATATTCATTTTACTCTCATTCCTATATTTAATTAAATTTAATTTAATTAAATTATCCACATTCATCTATATAACTTATTTAATTAAATTCACCTAAGTATTTTCTACCCCTATAATTAAATAAATCACTTTATTTAATTAATTCCCCTTTCTCCCGTTTTAATTAAATTTACATTTAATTAAATATTTCATTGCAAATAAATAAATCTAATTTTTTTATTTAAATCCCCCACTTGAATTTATGCAAGTTGCATCTATTTTAGTCTAAATAAAGTAATTTATTTTAATTCAAATTACCCTCCATCCACTTGCATTCTCCTACATCTCTCACTTGCCTCTCTAAACCCCCTCCTTGATTCTTCTAAACACTTCTAATTTAGCCTAACCCATCCTCTAAATATTGTCACATTCCTAAACAAAGGGAAGTCACTTTTCAAACTTTCAAAGTCTTTGAAAACCATTAAAGGCTTTATGTCTTCAACAAGTTAACCTTGAAAGTATTCTAAACCATTAATGATTAACTCAACCCTCTTGCATGATTAGAGACTTTATCTCTAGCTCAACCCTCATCTAACCCAAGGGTCTCATCAAGCATTCATTGCTTTGATCATGGTTATTCCTTTAACCCTTGAACAAGAGTTTACCCTTTGGGTAAAATATTTATCTATTGGATAACCCTAACCTAACCTTAACCCTTACCTCCTAAGGTAACCATGAGGTATTCTCAAGCATTTAATGCTTCTTACATCTCCACTCAAGCAATCTTATGTTGACAATTGTCACCATTTCATTGGTGAAAATTGTAAACATGGATTGATAGCTTTCAATCTTGGCCCTTGTTAAGATTATCAAATCTTGGCCCTTCATTGCCCTGTTTTACCTATAAATAGAGACCTCATTTCTCCATTTTCACAATCCAAGTTTCATGCATCTAATCTATACTCATTTTTATAAAGCATTTAGTCTCTCTTTGAATAGAAATAATCTAATAAACATTTTAGAAGCATTTCTATTATCATAATAATCATAATAGGATAGCATATCATGTTTGGATAGTTCTTTTACTAATCCTCTCATCTTAATCATCATATACATGTTAGATTAATTCATACTTGTTAGTATCATGAACATATAGGATTGCATTCATGTTAGATTGATCAAGTATCCCTCATTCTCATGATTGTCATCCCTAAGTCACTTTGCTTAGTGATCAGAGAGAAAAGGAATTCGATTGAGGGGTCTTGTGAGATAGAGAAAAATGGAAAATCCCTTGGAAAGTTGATTTATTCAATATAACTCCATAACTTGCACCAAGAGTCCCATTGTTGTGTGGACTAGTTTTGAATTTGCATTTTCTGTTTCATTACACCACTTTTCCTGCACACATTTTTGGTGCCTACCATGGGGCATAACACCATTTATAAAATCATTTTTTAATGCAGGACTAACATTGTAGGTATGCAGAAAAGATAAGTTGGCACATTTGTGTCTTCCTTTAGCGCATCCAGGTTGTTTGTCAGTGCACCCTGAGTACCTATTTAGCATGTTGCACCCAAAACATAGCGCATTTCGCAATAACCTTGGTGCATAACACTTTTTTTCATTCCTTATAAGCCTCAGTGCTTTGAGGCATCAGTTCAACACATCCATGTAGTAGCATAGCGCATTCGGGTCTTTTGTTAGCACATTGGTGTGATTTTGTAGCATGTAGGGTCTGTAGAAAAACACATAACAGACATAGAGGGAAAAACATAGTTGTAACCAAAACAGAAAGGTAGACTTGTAGAAGTCCACATTTAAAATACTTTTTGCTAACTGGTATTTTATTGCAGGACTGGAAGATTTCTTTTTTTTTACTATTTTAGGCATTTGATTAGTTTTCTTGATTCTAACTTTGCTAAAGTTAGTTATTAGAAGTTTTTAATTTTCCTTATTGGTAAAAATGAACTCATTTTCCTTTTGGGTTATTTAAAAAGAACAAAAAAAAATAAAAATATCTTAAATCTTGCTTTCATAGGGAAAAAACAATTCATTTTGGGATTTAAAAATAATAGAGACAAACTTTACTTTTGCAAAGTATAAAACGAACCTCACCATCCTTTGGTGTTTAAAAGGATCCACTTCATTTTTGCACAAGTAAAAGAACTTCAATTTCAAAATTCTAGATAAAGCAAAAGAGGGAAATCCTTCCCCTTTCGAATTTACTTTTGTTGACCATATCAAAAGTTTGCTTTGTTGACCCAGATTTCTTTACTTGAATAAAAAAAAATCATTGATTTGAAAATTAGAAAGAACACCATGCCTTTTTGGAGAAACATCTCCCAATAGACTTTAGCAAATCACTAAATTAAAGGGTTAAAAAGAACCATTTTTGTGCCTTATCTCAAAAGTGGAAGGTATATGCTCTCCCCATAATGGGGTGACCAAAAAACCAAACCACTCTTAAGATTTTTGTAATTCAAGCATTTACATCCTTTAGCAGGCCTGACCTCTCGAGTTTCTCTTAGAGTGCCATTTAAATGGTCGGTGAGAGGGGAATGACCTAAGTGGGAAACAACTTTATCACCAAGTGTTCCAACCCACTATAATCAAAAGTGGAGGGTGACGAAATTCCCTTCATTAGTTTTGCTTAGCGATTAGCCTTCCCCCAGTATCTTTACAATATGTAAAGTCTTTTTTCTAAAGGTTGGGAAGCCTCCCGAGGGAGTTTATCACTGAAGACCGAACAAGAAGCTTGATTACGAACCTTAGCAATAGAAACCTTGAGCCGAGTCAGTATCCAAACATCTTCAATATCATAGTGCAAGGGTGGGGAAGAACCCGCCCCCAAGATTACTCACCATATATCTCCCAAGATAACTACCCAATTGTAAAGCAATTCACTTTGAGTTAATTTCTGGCAAAAGGCAAAAAAATGGGTGCCCCCTAGGGGGTGACACTATTGTTTGAGCTGACGGAGTATCGAGACTAGTGGGCTATGTTATTGTCGATGAACCTTGAATAAAGAGTCTATCTAATTTGTATTCTTTGTATCCAAACTTGTGAAAACATTGGGGATTTGAACACATCCTCACATAACATACACTATCTGTTTAGTATAGGCAAAAATGGTTGTCTCTTTCGTGTTGTGTTTGCAATTTATAATTTAGAAAATCATTCATCAAAATTAAAACAAGTGTTGAAAATTTCCAAGAAAACCAAAAACAAAGCAAACATAGTATTTTAGCATGTAGGAGCAATCTCCTAGCGCATCTAGAGTACACTTTATCGCATACAAGTTGAAACTTAGCGCACTCATTCTTAAAAATAACGCATAACAATCTGAAAATTTGACAAACTTTTCACTAGCACTCTAAGAAACCATATTAGCACTTTGAAGCATCAGCTTAGCGCATGGGGGCAAACTATAGTACTTTGAGTCTAAACATTAGTGCATATTAAGGACATAATAGGGCATAATCATCTCGGTCAAAGAAAAATTCAAAACTATGGTTTAGCGCATAGCACAGGTAGCTTAGTGCATTGAGAGGATCATGCCTAGAGTAAAAATTCCCACCTAGATATTCTTGTGATGTCAGTTTCTGCACATGACAAACCGAATCAATTCTAGCCTATCTTGCAACTTTGCATTGCATGGAACTAATGATTTTTGTAGCAAGTGAGAAAATTCTACCAATTTAAAATGTCTTAGAGGCATCAAAACTAAGATATTCCATTGTAGGGAAGCCTCACACAAACCCACAGGCTCAATCAGATTGATCATATGTGCCCTGGATTGGAAGAAATAGTCTGTCAAAGTTTGACATTTTTTTGGACTCAGGGCACTTGAGAGATCACGCTGACAGGGTATGACTCTTGAGGTTCTAGTGCTTTGGGATGCACAAGTAGAGAATGCCTATCATAAACCTGCCCAACCAGATGCGCTCGTGATGTCGGTTTGTGCACACAACGAACCAAATCAATTCTAGCCTAGCCAGAAACTTTGCATTACATGCAACTGATGGTTTTTTAGCAGGCGAAAAAATGCTACCAATTAAAAATGACTCTAAGTCATCAAAACCGAGATATTCCATTGTATAGGAGCCTCACATGACCCCATATGTTCAAATGAATTGATCATATGTGTCCTGGATTCAGAGAAATAGTCCATCAAAGTTTGACAATTTTTTGGACTCAGGGCACTTGAGAGATCGTGTCAGTAGGGTATGACTCTCAACATTCCAACTCTTTGGGATGCATGAAAGGAGCATGCCTAGCATAAACCTGCCCACCTGGACATGCTCATGATGTTGGTTTGTGCTCACGGTGAACCAAATCAATTCTAGCCTATCTTGCAACTAACAGTTTTTGCAGCAGGCGAAAAAATGCTACCAATTGAAAATGGCTCCGAGTCGTCAAAAAAATAGATAGGCCATTTTAGAGGAGCCTTAAGTGACCCCACAGGTTCAAATAGATCAATCATATGTATCTTGGATTGGAAGAAATATTTCATCAAATTTTGATAACTGTTTGGACTCAGGGCACTTGAGAGATTGCGTTGGTAGGGTATGAGTCTCAACATTCTGACACTTTGGGATGCATGAGAGGAGCATGCATAGTGTCAACCTACCCACTCGAATGCACTCATGACGTCGGTTTTTGCACACAAGAACCAAAATTTGATCATTGCGAGTGTGAGGGTGCTCTCACACCACACATATATTGTCGTTTATATTCATATTGTCGATTTGTGTTGTTAATATTCATATTGTTGATTACATAGGCACATATTCATTTAAATTTATAAAAGGGCAGCCACCAAATACAACAAATAAACAATAATGAATTGAATACAAGGATTTTTGTAGGGTTTATTTCATATTTTAGAAATTTTATCAAATCATATTCCACGATTGCAATGTTTTATATCATAAATTTTTGTTGTTTACATTCATATTGTTGATTACATAGGAAAATGAATAACTAACATTATAAAAGGACAACCAAAAAATACAACGAATACACAATAAAGAACTCAGTACACTTTTATTGGATCGAATATCAACATTTATATATATCAAAAAAAGGCATGTCTGCCAAGTCAATACAAGTATTACAAAAATGTGGCATATGCCATGTTCAAATCAATATATAATAACAATGTAGAATATATCTACTGTATTGGTCATTCTATGACCACAACTAACACTATATGATCGTAAACTTGTGGTGGATCATTAAAATGAAGCCTCTTACGTGCAGTATGTGGCTTTGTAGATGGCTGCAATACCACAATTCAAAAGCCAAGTTAGAATTATTTTGTAGAAAATAGTTCACAATTAACAACATAACTATGCATTTAACTATAATTCCTTTGTAATTGAAATTTAGATTACCTCATCGGCTAATCTCAGAGCTAATATCTTCACTCTCCTCTACTTATCACTCTTAGGAGTTTTCTTGAAGACACTTAAAAGGATCCACATTATGGACAAATTGCGAAGGGGTCTATTTTAGATTAAATGTACAATTAATTCAATGTACTAATGTCAAAAACACGTAAAAGCTATAATATAGAGAACAATGACACACTGGTGCCTGAGATGCTTCTCCAATAGATTGAGGATGGCTCACCATCAATGGAGAAACTATTGCTATTACCTATACAAAAAATGATCAAAGATTAAATACAATTAATATAATGATAAGCATTCTAGGTTTAAAATAATTAATGTAATATATCAAACAAAAGTGTACCAGATCCTAAGATGCTTCTCTAGTGTATGGAGGAGGGATCACCATTGATGAAGAAGCTATGGATATTTCCTATATGAAAAATTATAAGATTATAATTTATCACAAGTTCACAGGTACGCGTGCATATAATCATGAAATCAAGAAAATAAAGTAGAGATACATAGCTCTGCTCTCTCTTGATCCACTGACGAATAAGGTGCATTCAAAAAATCCACATAGCTCAGTGGTTGTTGTACATGTAAAATAGACAAAAAACACTAACCAATTTACAAACCCCAACTAAGACTTTATTTCAACATTTTCAAAAAATTGTACAACTAAAAATGTGTTCAATTACCTTCTTCCCAAGTTTTGGCATCTTCGAGGAATTCTTTTTTTTAGGACAAGGCCTAGACGTGGAGATGGAACCCTAAAAAAATAAAATTAACATGATATATTAGTACATATAATATATTAAACATAATTTAAAAAATCTAAAATGAAATGACTTGCATATTCCATCAAAACATGTACATAAAAAAGTTTGTGCAATATATAATATCGTATAGCCTTGGAAGCCAAAATCAATTGCTGAGAGCATGATTTCATCAATCTGTGACATTTGGTCCCCTGTCAACACCTACAAACCAAAAATTTGACCAAGCATTAAAGATAGTTAGTATATCTTGTAATTTTTAGAATTCAAAGTGTACTATTCTATTGTAACATGTTACAAAATTTATACCTCAAGCATCAAAGTTGTAGCTGTAGTAATTGCAGGAGGAGTATGGGATATCGTTGCTGCATCCTAAAATGTATATTATTTGCCACAATTTAAATCGATGTATAAATAAAAATTCATTTATGTAATTATAAATTTAAAGTGATTGGTAAATAAAATGCTATAATTCAAATCAACACACCTGTGTCTGTCACTCATGGGAAAACACCATGTCCATCAGCTCCACTATCAGTGCCAAATCCTCAGTTGTGTAGGCCTGACATGTACTCCCATAAATCGTGCACAAATGAGATGTGGATCCATCTACAACGGCCACATCATCTATCCCTAAGAATATCCCCAAGCAAATGACATGCATGCTGAATGGGCTCTTTGTCACCACTTGGAACAACTAATGGCTCATCATCCAATACAATAGGATGTGTATTGGGATCCAAGAACACTACGAGGGGGGGGGGAGGAGGTGAATCAGTGTTCTACCGATATTGTTGATGTAAAAAATTATTCATCATGGATATTATTACACTTACTTAGGATAATGCATTTCATAGTAGTTTGGGTATGAGACACTTGGGTGTTTGTGCCACATTGTGATAGTGTGTGTAGGAGAAATTCCACCTTTTATGGTGTTGATTTTGTTGTTACACTCCACATTTAGTGGGTGATCCACCTCATGTGGACTATTATATTATTTCTCCTACCTACCCACACCTATTTCCTACCTACCCTTGTTTCTTATTGAGCCACATGTCATGTTTGTGTGCTCACATATCCCTAGCCTTGCCTATATAAGTAAGCTCATCTACATTGTATGTAATTCATTATTGATCATTTTCTATTGATGAGAATACAGTTTATTCTTGTCCCATATTGTGCCTCTATTTTGTACATTTCATTGAGCTCTTGATCTTGGAAAAATCTCACATGGTATTAGAGCCATTGGGGCTTCATTGATTCGTCTTGAAGAGGCATTATTGCGACGTCAAGAGGCAGATCTGAGGAGCAGCATCTTTTGGAGGCGTCCTAAACCAGATCTGACCCTGCCATTGCGTCCAGAAGGTCGTTTCCATGAATTTTGGTTATAAAGTCGATCTATTTTGGTGAGAAAAAAATTTTCGCCAATTTTTCTATAATCGTACAGATTTTCAAATTTTTTTTATTAATTTTTCGAAAAAAAGAAAAAATTTAATTTTCTGAAATTTTTTTTGAAAAATCAAAAATAAAAAAAAAATTGAAAAAATTTCAAAAATAAAATCATCAGAAAATTCAAAAAAAAAAAAATAAAAATTTTTTGTGCTGTGTTGGGGGTCCGCAGACCCCCCATACCCGCGTGTGTAGCACGTTTCAGGGTCGTACTACGCCGCCACGTACCGCTCCGATCATGTACCCTCCTGCCCCCGACGCCGCCGCAGACCATCGAGATCCGTGCTGAGTCCCGCCGCCACTGCTGTTCTCTCCACTCAGCACTAGCTCCTCTCGCACACCTCAGCTCCCTCCGCTGCAGCCACCATGCCACCGTGCGCCTTCCAATGCACCTGCACTGTCGCCACCACATAGGTGGACCCGCCACCTCCTCTGCCACGCGAACAGTCGACCCTATCAGCAGCACAACCGGCGAACCCGCGTCTGCCATGTGGCAGGCGGCCACTGGCCCGTGGGCTGAACCATACACATAGTCACTGTGCCACGCAGTCCATCCGTACAGTGACACGTCAGCATCCGTACTGCCCAGCCAGCAGTCCGTACAGTACGGACGCCCAGTCAGCAGGGGGCAAAGTTTTTGTGACGGTCATACGGCCATCAAATTTAACACAGTGACTTGCTGACATCAGTGCCACGTCAGCATTTTTCAAGAATTTAGCAGGCCCCTGTCATTTGCATTTCTGATTTTGCAATTCAACTTCAAATGGCCATAACTTGCTTATTTTTGCTCCTTTTTGGGTGCAATTTTTTTTGAAATGGGATATAATTTCGTGCTCTCCGTAGTGGTCAATAATTTTTTTGATTTTGATGCATGGGTTTTTCATAAAATGCAGTTTTTGTGACTGTACCCGAGTAATCCCAATTTTTGCAACTTCAGAGGCTTCGTTTGGGGTCATACGACCTCCTTTTCAGGTGCCATTTTTTTTGAAAGTGCGTATTTTTTAATCTACTTTCACATGATACTATCATATTGATGCCATTGTAAGTATAAATTGTACTTTCAGATTTTGGCCATTTTTGGCTCTCTTGGTACTTGTATATTTGCTTGAATCTCAGTTAGATTCATTGCACTATTGATTGAAGTCTCTTGTATCTCATTTAAGAAGTTGTAAAATTTGCATCATAAGTCCACTTTGTCTTGTTTTACAAGTGGCTCATTGTAATCGCACTAAGTATAAAGTGCCAAAATCATCACTTTGGGGGGGCTACTTTGATTGAGTGAATTTGGGGGGGTGTCTCTTGTGCTTTTGTGCTTTTCTGTTCCTTCATTTTTGTTGCTATGGGTTCTTCTAAGTTTCCTCTCTTAACTCCTCATAATTATGCTACTTGGAAAATTGATGCATGGAGTAAACTTATGGAAAAAGGACTCACTCATTACATTGATGGAACTATTGTTGCTCCCACTGATCCTAAGGTTGATCTAGTTAGTCACTTGGATTGGCTCACTAAAAATATCATGGCAATTGGTACCTTAAGAAAGTATGTAGCAAAGGATCTCATTTTTCATATTGAGAAGTGTACTCTAATCAAGGATGCTTGGCAAAAGTTTCAAGACTTGTATGGTCAAGTTGATGAGATTAGGGGATATCAAATTGATAGTGATCTCACCATGTTAGATCCCAAGAACTTTGATACTATAAAAGATTATGTCACTAAGGCAAATGAGTTGAGGGCACAACTCAAAGATTGTGGCATTGATAAGAAGGATACTCAATTGATATTCAACTTGATAGGCAAGCTTCCACAAGAATATGTAGCATTTATTTCTAGTTTCCAAACCCATAGGATGACAATGGGTTCAAGCTACACAATGCCTACATTTTATGCTTTCAATGAAATGTTGATGATGGAACAAACTAAGTTGATAAGCATGGGCATTCTTAAGGCTTCTAAGTCTCAAGCATTAGTGGAAAATCAAGGGAACAAAGGAAATCAAGGAAAGGACAACTCAAACAAGAAGAAATGGCAATCAAAGCCTAAGGACAAAGCACCATCTTCTCCACAACAAGGAGATTCATCCTCTTCCAAGAGAGATAATTCACCAAAGAGGGAGAGACCTACTTGTGCTTATTGTAAAAAGATTGGTCATGAGGAGCATCGTTGCCATTCTAAGAAGATTGATGAGCTCACACATATCATCAAAAAGCATAACATTGATTTGCCTAAAATCTACAAGAAGGATGATTCATCAACTTCCACTTCCTCACATTCAAAAGGAAAAGGGCAAGCATTCATGGCTTCTACAAGTGGAAAGACTCACTCTTTTGGAACAAGAAAAGGAAAATCTCTATGTGCTACTATCAGTCATGATTCAGAGAGATGGCTTCTAGATTCAGGGGCTTCTCATCATATGGCATCTTCGCAGTCTATGTTCTCTACATTTGAGCCTTGCACCATGCCACAAATTCTGATGGGCAATCATACATACATGGATGTGATTGGGAAAGGATCTATTGACATTGGGGATAACTCCTTCAATGATGTGTTCTGTGTACCCCACTTGACAAACAATCTCCTTTCTATCTATCAAATCACACATGGCGCAACTAAGAGAGTTGTGGAGTTCACACCTGACTCAATTTTCATTAGAGACTTGGAGACTAGAGCTATCATTGCAACTAGGGTGGTTGATCATGCATCTCGGTTATACTCCTTTTTAGATTTTGTTGATGATGATGATTTCACATTTGATGATTCTACACATGATGATCACACTTCTTGTGATAGTTCAGATTTTGAGGAGAACTTTGGACACTTGAACATGGGGATTCTCACATGTGACCCCATTCTTGAGTCTTGTATTTCATCTCCTCATATTGATATCACATCACCTATTGCACCTGATGATGCGGATAGTGCGACAGTTTTGCCTTCATGTGATTCAATGCAGTAGGATATTCATTGTCTTCTAGCTTCAGATTCATGGGATGATTACTTAACAGATATTGCAAGTTTATTTATGGAATCCTACATTGCAGATTTGGGAGACATCATTGATGACATTCATCTTCTCTTTGATGAAGGTGATCCTTCTTCGATTGTTGCGAGGGAACACTCTAACCCTCTTGTTCATTCTCTACATGATCATTCTTTCGAGGTTGACATGATTGTGGATACTTATGTACAGCAGTTGGAGGAGGTCTCTTTATTTTTTGAGGAGACATGTGAGTCTTTGGGACATGTTCTACATCCATCTCCACTAGATCTTGGAGTGCCTTTTTCAGCAGTGTGGCACAGTTTACCACCTTTGGAGGGGGTATCTTTCAGCATTGACGTGGGGACACTTGAGCAGTTTTCAGAGATTCCTTTCATCATGAGTTTTCTTCATACATCTTCCCTTCATGATTGGGGAAACTTCATGGATACACCTTTGGTTTAGTTTCTTCCTAAGGGGAGGAATGTTGTTCAATGTTCATGGAGCAATTTCTTCATACATCAAGCTTCTATCATTGGTGCAAATTCCACATTGAGGGGGGGCTTCCTAGCTTCTCTTCTTCTCTCATATGGGGGGGACTTTTTCATCACATGGGGTTTTGTTCTTCACATTGTTCTATGAGTGTTCTCTTGTATGTTTTCATCTCTCTTTTGGGGGAGGGATTTTTCCCATTGGGTTTTTCTCTCTTTCCCCACTTTGTGAGAGATTTCATTGCATTGGTTTGCATGCATTGGCATTTGTACATGGGTACCTAACATGGCCTAGTAGCCGGGACCCATCTTGCATTTCTTAGTTGCATTATAGACTTAAGTGCATTCCCCTAAGTTACACTTAAGGAGGGGTGTTGGTGTAAATAATTATTCATCATGGATATTATTACACTTACTTAAGTTTACTTAGGATAATGCATTTCATAGTAGTTTGGGTATGAGACACTTGGGTGTTTGTGCCACATTGGGATAGTGTGTGTAGGAGAAATTCCAGCTTTTATGGTGTTGATTTTGTTGTTACACTCCACTCTTGTTGTTACACTCCACATTCAGTGGGTGATCCACCTCATGTGGACTATTATATTATTTCTCCTACCTACCCTTGTTTCTTATTGAGCCACATGTCATGTTTGTGTGCTCACATATCCCTAGCCTTGCCTATATAAGCAAGCTCATCTACATTGTATGTAATTGATTATTGATCATTTTCTATTGATGAGAATACAGTTTATTCTTGTCCCATATTGTGTCTCTATTTTGTACATTTCATTGAGCTCTTGATCTTAGCAAAATCTCACAGATATAGATAACTTTTATCCTTTTATACCATGCATATATAAACCAGTAAACAAGTAAACATATAACAAGAAGAAAATAAACCATCCACATAAATGAAAACCTCAATGAGAAAAAACCACGGTAGGAATTGTGACCCACATTACTAGTTCACTGACCATATGAAAATATATTACATATAATAGGGGTTTGCACTTGCAGGAAGGCACACTTCCTAGAGTGTACTGCTCATCACTAAAGAGCCTCACTGACTACAAGCTTTCTGCTAAATAAAATACTGAAAATGAACTCAAGAAAGCATCTGCTAATGCCAAATAGAGTTCTAGTTCTAGCTCTATTATGTACCAGTTCATAAACCCTAAACTACTACCGGTATCTCTTCTCCTCCAAGAATGCTTTCCAAACTATCTATAGATTATTGTATGATATAACATTCACATACAAAAATATCTTCATATATTTTGCATTTTACAGTTCTACTCTATTCTCCTATATTCACACATATCATTTATCATATATTTTTTTTAAATAACCTAGCAGGCTGACCTATATACCTATTACAAAATAATATGCCTTATGTTGGCTTACAACACATTTAAAAAAGATATTCAATGTCAGCCTTGACAATATTTACAAAATAATTTATAAAATAAATCCTCCTTCATGTCAGCTTCCAATGAAATATTGGTGTCGGTGTCGGTGATGGTGTTGGTGCCGGTGTTGGTGTCGGTGCCGGTGTACCGTGAATGCTCCAAAGCTAGTATCTACTGGTATATTCCTCCTAGTGTCGTTAAATGACTTCCATCTAATCTTGTTGGCATCAATGACAACAAAATGAATCCAATAAGTGTCAATTTCCCACAATCTCCCCCTTTGGCATTGATGGCAACAGTCATGTGAAAAATGGATTCCATGTCGGTATGCTCCCCCTAAGCAATACATTCCATCTGATATCCTGATATCCTTCCCATATGTTTTTATCTGGTATCCTCTAATATTTTTCACATCTATTCATACTCCCCCTTTGACATTAATGCCAAAGACTAGTGAAAGAATTGAAGGAATTTAGAACAACAAAAAAATGAATACTGTTAGTTTTACTGGAGCTTATCCATCTTCAAGATTTTTGGGTATGCCTTTTGCAATAACTGAAGATATGTATCCCAGCCGGTTTTGAAAGTATCAGAAATGGATACTAGGCCACCTAGTAAGTGGGCAACTATTTCCACCTCTTGGACATCTACCAGTGTGGATTTAGTTATCATGTCCATGCACTCTCTCTTATGAACACCCAATGAATCTAATCTAGGACTTACCAGTCCTCTCATAATTATTTCTCTTCGCATGATTTTATCTCTCTTTCTCAAAAGAAAATTTTTGGTTCTCTAAGAACAAAATTTGTCCATAAACAGATGTGGTTAGTGCAGTCAATCCTTCAAAATAATTAGCAATTTTAGCTATATCATATAACTCCTTTAATCTGTTATCTACATTGTTCATAAGAATTTCTATGTTACAACACACTCTTTAGATATTTGTATATTTTTTTAAACAAGCCTCAATAGGAATGAGTTTGTCCTTAATTTTCTTCCTTTATATATCTATAATCTGATCAAAAGTTTTTCTCTTAGCTACTATGAATTTATCAAAATCCTATTGGTCTGCAATCTGCCTCAGAGATTGAAAATTGTTGGACATATGCAACACTCATACTGATTGATCAATTATTCCTTTATTTGTGGTACCTTCCTTTAGTAATTTCTGAGTATCCATCATCATCAGTTCAGTTGGACTCAACTCGGAGACTGATTTCTTCTCTACTTGAGAAGTGTGAATTGCCAAAACCTGTGTCAGGGAATCAATTTTAACTACCAGTATGGACTCAGTAGCTTTTACCCTGTCCATATCAACCTCTTTTGCATGAGTGGCTTTGCAACTTGGTGCAGTGTCAGTTACTGTCGGTGGAGTATTATCCACAGTATTTACAGAGTCATGTACATTGCCTTGCTAAAAAATAATCTGTGCTAGTATAGACTGTACACTATCCTTAACTATCAGTGGTGTTTGAATATCTATATTTACTGCTAGTTGTGTCAAAAATGGAGTTGAATTACCCAAAATACCTTTCCCTTTAGATTTGTCAGGAATGGTGGAAGTTGTTGCCCTTGCAAATCCTTCTTGATATGTGATAAAGTCTGGGTTTTTCTGAAAGAATTTGGTGCATCCCTTACTAGTCTCATTTATCACCTCATTTACTCTCCCCATCATAAGGCTTATCTACTAGGATTTACTAATGATAATTGTCCTATTTGTAGTATCTATACATCTTTTCATTTCTTCATTATTCATAGCACCACATAATTCAAAAAGTGCTACTTCCTTAATTTCCCTATCTCTCTTGACAATGTCAAGTCTTCTAGCCTCAAGTTTATCATACAAGGATAAAGGTATCTCCTTCAAAATTTCAAATAAGGCTTTCTTATAAATGTCGATATACAACAAAATAGCCTCTTCTAATTCATTTTGCTCATTCTCTTCTAAATCATCATAATATTTTGATACATTTTTCAATATTCCATCTTTTGTAATTTCATCAACAAGCTTAGCACAAGTCATTGTGGTCTTACCAGTTATAGTATCATCAACCTTTTGCTTTTTTCTTATGGTTGCTGGTGTGACTAATTTCCTATTTTGCATAGGTTTCCTTGCCGGTGGTGGAGGTGCAGTAAGCTTAGTTTCCTTTCTAACAAGTCTCCTCCTAGGGTCTTCCTTCTTCTTCTCTATCGGTGCTTGTACCACATTCTTCCTTTATACCCTTCTAAAACCCAGAGGCTCATTATCCTTAGAGTCAAAATCAAAAGTGATATGGGAAATGTGAACTTGTGGTTTCTTCACTTATGCAGTACCAACCTCTGTTAGTTTAGCTGTCTGTTTGGATCCTAAACCTAGTTGAGTGTCTATCTTATGAATTACATCTTGTATATATGTAGAAATTGTTTCTATTTTCTTCTCTCTTCTCTTCCTGTTAAAACTGGTTTTTACCTCAAGAGCCTTCTCTTCTTCTATACCAAAATGCTTTGTTTTATCATCTAGTGGGGAATCTAACAACATCTTTGCATAGAGTTCAAAAATGCTATCATCCACCCCATATCCAAGCTCAGTAATCTAGATTTGCCTATGTTCGACTAATTCAATAAGAGTTTCATGAGTTTTTACCATGAAACAAATATTAGTGGAATACTTCTCCATAATTTTCTTTCATATTCTCTCCCTTTTCCTCATGTTTTCTTTAAATTTCTTAAATTACCCCCAAAGTTTCTCATCTCTGCCAGTACCAAGACTGGTGATTACTTCCTTGATCTGCATACCTACTGGTATGTCATGATCCCAATGCTTCTTCCCTAGACCAGGTAGCTCATTCGGGAAGTAAAGCATTAAACAAACAATAAAATTTTCATATCTGAAAGTGCCTTTCTTGATTCATTTGATCTTACCAAATTTTAACATCAACTCACTCCTCTTCCATTCACATAAATCATATTTCACATTGTTCCTTAGCATGTGATATGCAACATGAATGCATGAAATAGCAACATAATTCAATCAGTTGGATTGAGTTACCTTGTAACCTATGATCATGCTTGCAAACTTTATATATGTATCGGTGATTACGCTTATCCTCATTGATCTGTTATCAAGTGTAGCACCAGTGAGTTTCTCGACCTCTATGTTGGAAATTTTCTTGCTAGGTTCTTGTCTGACCTTGGGTAATCTAGTGACTACTTGAATAGATTCCTTCATGATCATGTAAGGCCTATCTAGCCAGATAAATTCATTGTGAACCCTGCTCAGAACGTATCTGATAACCTCATCTTTGAATTGGGGTATGTATAGAATACCAACTAACCCTAGATCCTCAATTTATTTGTATTCCGATTTGATGGTTTCGGAGTCTCCCAATATCATAGATTGATACATGCTTTTGATATCCTCAGTGTCCAAATTATCTAGGGCGTAGTGAATGTATGCCCCCACATCTTCAACACACATCACGTCATCAAGAACACTAGAAAATGCTCTTGTTGAGTCTTCCTTTTTAGCAATTTCTAGAACCTCCTTGAATAATGGCCTTAACCTATCCTTGACTTCGACAATGGTAGCATTTTCAATGAAAGTGGGCACTGAAAATCTAGATACCATTTCGAAAAATACCTGAAAACGAATGTTGGTAGAAGATTGAGTCCTTTAAATAACTGCTCAAAATCCTTTCTCAATACTTTTGCTTTCTCTTAGCTTTTTCTTTTCTTTGCTCTGAATTCTTCAATGCTCGGTGAGTGAAAATAAATTCACTTACCCCCTTTTATCAACAAATAAAACCCTAATTTTTTGTAATAAATTCTTCACCAACAACCCTACGAATGTCGGTTTCATAGTCATCTGTCGACTGATCCTTTATCGATGATGAACACAACTCTCCAAATCTCTTTCAGATCTTCTTAAGTCTCTTCCAAGGTAATATGAAAAATTTAGCAATGACTCTGCCAATCCCTAAGGCTTATGCCTTAGTTACTGGTGGAGGAATACCCTATTCTACTGGTGGAGTTACTGGTATAGATCCATCTCCACTTGGTTCTTCAGATTTTCTAACCCATCTCTTGGTGTGATCTTGTTGTTTTCATCTACCTTCTCATTTCCTTTCTCATTATATTTATCATTACTAGCCAGTTGAGTCTTGCTTCTACAATATTTAGAAATATGACATGTTTTTTTATATGCATAACATGTAACATTGTTCTTCTGAATTTCTTTGACATATCCAGTATCATTTCTTGACCTAGAATGATTAGAAAAATGTCCAAACTTTCCACATGCATGATATTTAACATTCATTTTGCAATATTTTGATCTATGACCATATTTCTTTTAGTTTGTGCATTGACCAGAACAAATTATAGTTTTGGTTTTCTTTATTTCTACATTGTTTAGCCATATGGCCAAATTTATTGCAAACAAAACATCTACCATTGAATTTATAAGCATTAGATTGCCTTACCAGTTTTTCTCTGTTTTGATGAGTTCTTAATACCGGTTGTTTGATCTTCATTTGCAGTACCAGAGCTTTCACCTTGTACAAATCCAAGTCCTCTAGAATCATCAATTTGTCTTTGTCTTTTCAATAGGTCATCCAACTGTGTAGAACTGATCCTAAACTTTTCTTTATACTGACTTGCAGTAGTTAGATCATCTCTTAGAGTCGTTATTTGTCTTTCAAGTTCTTGTTCATTATTTCAGGAGTTTGCCAAATCAGTTCTCAACAAATTATTCTCATGAGTCAATCTCCCATATTCATCAAATTTGTTCTTCAGAGATATAACAAGATTATCTTCTTTCTTCTTTTTGTCCTCAATATATTTTGATAGCCTCATAGTCAAATCTTGTATTTCATTCTTCATGAGCATGTTTGCTTGACTTAGTTTTTGACATTGTTCCTTGAGTACATCCTTCTCCTCATCATCTGGTTTTTACAAAAGTTCTTTTCTCTTGGCTTGAGAAAATGATAACCTTTCCTACAAGATAAGAATGAATTCATTTGCAGAATTCAATTCTTCTTGCAATTTCAAGTTCTTCATCCTTTCAGCATCATAATCCTCAAGAGCCATCTCAAGTTTCTTCTCCATAGCCATGTTCAAAGATTCCAATTTCAGCATCTTCCTCAAGTTGTTAAACTTCTTTCGAGGTACCAAGCTCTGATACCAATTATTGGGATCGAAGAACACTAAGAGGGGTGGGGGTGGTGAATCAGTGTTCTGCCTATATAGACAATTTTAATCCTTTTATACCATGCATATATAAACCAGTAGAGAGGTAAACATATAACAAGAACAAAATAAACCATCCACATAAATGAACACCATAACACACAGAATTTGTATGTGGAAAACCTCAATGAGGAAAAACCACGGTAGGATTTGTGACCCACAATATCAGTTCATTGGCCATATGAAAAGATATTACATATAATAGGGGCCTGCACTTGCAAGAAGGCACACTGCCTAGAGCGTACTGCTCTTCACTAAAGAGCCTCACTTACTACAAGATTTCTACTAAATAAAATACTGAAAATGAACTCAAGAAAGAATCTTCTTTTCCAAATAGAGTTCCAACTCTTTCTCTATTCGGTACCGGTTCATAAACCCTAAACTACTACTGGTATCTCTTCTCCTTCAAGAATTATTTCCAAGCTATGTACCAATCATTGTATGATATAACATTCACATAAAAAATGATCTTTATATATTTTGCATTATACAGTTCCACTTTATTCTCCTATATCCACACAAATCATCTATCATACATATTTTTAAAAGAACCTAACAGACTGAGCTATTTACCTATACATGTTTTTAAAAGAACCTAATATATTCAATGTTGGCTTTAACAACATTTACAAAATGATTTATAAAATAAATCCTCCTTGATGTTGGCTTGCAATGAAGTATTGGTGCAAGTGTCGGTGTTGCTGTCAGTGTACCCTGAATGCTCCAAAGCTGGTATCTATCGATATATGCCTCCTAGTGCTGGTAATGAATTCCATTTGATGTTGTTACCATCAATGACAACAAAATAAATCCAATGAGTATCAATTAACAACAGTGTGCTAACGACATCCCATGCTAGATGATGGCACCAATCAATGATGTGGCTGCCTGAAGAGACTATAGCTCCATTGACTATTTTAGCTCTACTAAGACAACCTAATGCATGTTGGGTTTGGGTGATAGGGGGTGACAAATATTCAAGGCTAATCACCTATGGGCTCTAGGTCTATCTTGGGCAGAGCCGCCACCTCTACTATGGAACTCTCTCATGTCAAAATAGTTTGGCCACACATTAAGGACAAACTCATAGTATACTTTTCTCAAAAAACACAATGGCACCTCATAATTATTATAAGGTGGATCATCAAAGACCATCCACCACCTCTGCCAAGAAATATTCTTCATCTACATATTGGTACACCAATGTATGGGAAACCTCTTTCTATTAAGAGGTAATGACTCACCAGTTTGAGGATCAACAAAAAGGGCACATATTTGTTGTTTACGAATATTTTTGTTTTTCACTCCCTTGTATGATAACCCATCAACATAGTATTGACGATGCATATCCCTTAAGTTTCCCCATTTTGTAATTTGTATGGAAATGGATATGACACCACTAGATAATGTTTCTAGACTAGTGGTGAGGGATTTATGATGCTCAAGTTTATATATTTTCAATTTATTAATCAGTCTATTTATTTTAGACGTGTTTTTCCCTAATTGATTAATTAAAGCATGAAGTAAGTTAATGTAAAAATGACTCATTCATTATATAAATGAAAAGATAATAGAACCACCTTATCTTAAGGCTGATCCTAATGCTCAAGTTGAATGGCTCACCAAAAATTCTATGACATTTGGAACATTGAGAAAGTATGTATCAGAAGATCTCATTTTTCACATTGAGAAGTATAAAAAAATTAAAGAGGCTTGGGCTATTTGTGAGAAATTATAAGGTCAAGTTGATGAGATTAGGGGCTACAAGATTGATGGTGAACTCACAACATTTGGTCGCAAGTATTTTGATACAATCCAAGATTATATCACAAAAGAAAATGAGCTAAGAGAAAAGTTAAAGGATTGTGGCATTGACAAAAAAAGATGCTCAATTGGTTTACAGCTTGTTGAACAAGCTTTATCAAAGTATGCAACCTTTTTTCTAGCTTTCATACCCATCGGTTGGCTCAAGGTGCCTCATACACTTCAGTATCATTTGATTCATTTATGGAGATGTTGATACTTGAGCAATATAAGTTGACCATGATGGGGATTCTCAAATTATATAAGGATAATTATTTTTGTGCATATTGCAAGAAGTCAGGAAATGATAACACCATTGTTACAAGAAGGATATCGATCAATTGAAAATTCTTCTTGAGAAGAATAGAAGTAGTTTTCCTTCTAGAATGTCTACTTCAACTTCTTCTTCCAAAGAAAAGGATAAAGAGAAGGATCACTCTTTTGGGAAAAATAAAGGACTAGCTATTTGTACTACTGCAAGTCATGATTCAGGGAGATGACTTCCAGATTCATGAGCTTCTCATCATATGGCATCTTCACAATCTATGTTCTCTTCATTTGAGCCTTGCAACATGTCACCAATTTTGACAGACAATCATACATATATGAATGTGATTGGGAAATGATATATTGTCATTGGGGATAACTCCTTCAATGATGTGTTATGTGTTCCCCATTTGACAAACAATCTTCTTTTCATCTATGAGATCACTCATGGGGCAAAAAGGAAAACTATGGGTTTCATACCTAGTCTGGTTGTCATTAGAGACTTGATTAATAGAGATATGATTGCAACTAGGGTGGTTGATCATGCATCTCAGTTGTACTCCTTTGCACATTTTGGTCATATTGATGAGGTGGATTCTTCATATGTTGATAGCACTTCTTGTGATCATTTAGATACCGAGGTGAACTTTGTTTACTTTAACTTGAGTATTGTCACATGTGAACCCATTCTTGAGACTAACATTTCATCTCCTCCTATTGATATCGCATCACCTATTGCACTTGATGATGCAAATATTGCAACATTTTTGCCTTCTTGTGATTCAGTGCAGTAAGATATTCCTTGTCTTCCAGCTTCAGTTCCTTGGGATGAACACTTGACAGACATTGCAGGTTTGTTGTGGAGTCCTACATTGCAGATTTGGGAGACATCATTGATGATATTCATCTTCTCTTTGATGAAGATGATCTTTCTTCAATTGTTATGATGGAGCACTCTGGTCCTCTTGTTCATTCTCTACATGATCATTCTTTCGAGGTTGACATGATTGTGAATTCTTATGTACAACACTTGGAGGAGGTTTCTTTATCCCTAGAGGAGACATGTGAGTCTTTAGATCATGTTCTAAATTCATTCTCACTAGATCTCGGAGTGAATTTTTTAGTAGTGTGGACTAGTACACCTGATTTGGAGGGGGTAACTTTTAGCATCAACATGGGGACACTTGAGTAGTTTTCAGAGACTCCATACATCTTGAGTTTTTTTCTTACCTCTTCCCTTCATGATTGGGGAGACTTCATGGATTCACCTTTGGTTTTGTTTCTTTGTAAGGGGAGGAACATTGTTTGACTATTGTGGAGCAATTTCTTTATTCAATTTTGAGCTTCTACCATTGGTGCAGATTCTACATTGAGGGGGGGATACTTGGTCTCTCTTCTTCTCTCTTAAGGGAGGGAATAACAACAAGGGGTAAGTAAATAAATAAATAATAACAAATAAATATCCAATAAATAGACAAATCAATAATAAATAAACAAATAAGCACTAAAAAAATTATTAAATGTACAAATAATATTACTTTAGATTTTAGATTTTTTTTATCCTTCTTAGCATTCCAGTCTCCAAATATCTCAACCAATAAAGAAGGAGGGTTAGTATTAATAAGGTAATATTATTTCAAATCCCAATCTCATAGCCAATACAAAAGAAGGGTACGTAAAATAAAATAGTATAAATAAGTTGAAAGGGGTAAATAGTAAAAATAAACCAAACACAAGTAAACAAACAAACAAACAAACAAATAAACCATAAGCACAAATAAATATAAACACCCAATTAAATTAATATTAATAAATAAATAATTAAATAATATTATCTCACAAACACAACTCCCAACAAAGCCAATCACAACAAGGGGTAAGTAAATAAATAATAAAAAATAAATATCCAATAAATAGATAAAACAATAATAAATAAATAAGCAATAAAAAATTATTAACTGTATGAATAAATAAACAAAAAAATAGTAAATAGTAAAAATAAAAGAAATACCAATAAATAAACAAAGAGACACACAAATAAATCATAAGCACAACTAAATATAAACACCCAATTAAATAAACTTTAATAAATAAATAAACAATTAAATAATATTATCTCACAAACACAACTCCCAACAAGGCCAATCATCACAAGGGGTAAGTAAATAAATAATAACAAATAAATATCCAATAAATAGATAAACCAACAATAAATAAATAAGCAATAAACAAAATTATTAAATGTATAAATAATATTATTCTATATTTTGGATTATTTTTATCCTTCTTGGTATTCCAATCTCCAAATATCTCAACCAATAAAGAAGGAGGGTAATTTTAAATCCCAATCTCACAACCAATACAAAAAGAGGGTAGGTAAAATAAAATAGTATAAATAAGTAAAAAGGGATAAATATTAAAAATAAAATAAATACCAGTAAATAAACAAACAAACAAATAAATAAACCATCTTAAGAAATAAACATGAACCTCATGTCCTAGCTAGTAAAATAACCATGGAGCTAATAATTCACCTATTTTCAATAATAAAACTAGGACATAGAGTCAGTATCATCATAGTAATCATAAGGAATCCACTAATGTCAAAGAGAATCTTAGTATAAAGAATGAACTAAGAGGCGTCAAGAGAATGAAAAATTCTGAAAGTATTTACCACATCCTCTGATAAAAAGGATGAACGAGGGAGGGGCACTACATTAGTAATGGGAGAATCAAGCTGAAAAAGATATCAAATGGAAGCCTGTGAATGTTGGGTTCATCAAGCTCAATAGATCTACTAAAGTTAACCCAATGGTATGAGGGGTGGAATTTATATTTTGAAGTCAATATTAATTTTAATAATGTCTTCAATGAAGGTGGCTCGATGAACATTATATCTATCAAACACAGAGTACCACTGAGAGGGGCGTGAATCAGTGGTTCCTAACTTTAAGTCTTTACCAATCTAATTTCAGATAATCAACTATTTACTTAACCACTAAATAGTTATACCGGTAATGCAAGAGAGAAGAAACAAAGAGATCATTCACACTCAAGAGATTCACAACACCATATTTACAAGGAAAACCCAATATGGGAAAAACCTCGATGAGAAGAGTTGCTGGAGACTACTGCTCCAATCCAGCCTCATAGGTAAACTACCAACTTACAAATATTTTGGGCACCAACCCCTGCACCAAGCTTCAACTAGGCAATGTATATTGAAATACTATTTGAATACAATTAAGGCTTCTTGTTGCAAATGAATTCTACAACTCTTGAATCAAATAACTCTTGATTATCTTTCTCTCCCTTTCACACACTATGTCACACTAGGATGTTGCCTGCTCTACCTCACCTTGCTAGTTAGATTCAACTTTCTGACTATGATACTGTCGGTAGAATCCTCTCACCGGTTTTCTTGCTTTCTCTCATTGCAGCTTGCTCAGGTCACCTTCTCAAGTTTTTCTCCTTTCTCTCCCTTTCTTCTCTTCATTTCACCAATCGTCACCACGTCCCCTCACTTCCTATCTAGAGCTTTCATTACTTGTTTCACTTTTTCTCGCCAAAATTGCCATTAAAAAATTCAAGCAGTTAGGGTTTTCTCTTTTCGACACAATGTTCTGAGATCCAATCCCACCTTTCTTGGATCAATCACCTGTCCTTGAAGACTACATTTGCACACAGTTTTCCTTATCCAATGCATGTCTTTCTCAGAGTGGCAATCACGTATCAGATCTTTTGTCATGAAACCAAATGACACATAAAGCGTTCTAGAAGTCTCCTTTATGAGAACGTCCTCAATCAGATTTCCTTTGCCTTGATTTAGGCACCAACTGCTCCCTGATCTTCCTTTGTCATTTCTTCTTCCTTGAGCTGCAATCAGTCAAATGCAATCCCTTGATTTTTGGTTCCTTCATTAATAGCGATTATCTCTTTCATCAACCCTGTCAATGAAGCTTCACCAACCACAACACACTTGCCAACTCAACTCCACATGGCCTACCAATATGGAGTCGGCTCTGTAAACACATATCGATAAGACCCTTGGCCAGTAGAGTGTTCTCCTTCTATTAACTAGTAGAGCATCGGATACTGGTTGCACATCTTCACCTCTAGTGGTGTGAGACAACTTTTAACATTCTGCCTCTTCATCATAAGCAATCAACCATCCTTCAGACCGGTTTGTACTTTTATCCTTTATGCTCAATCTCCACTAGTTCACATCAATGACAACTTAGTGCCAAAATGCCAACAATCTCCCCCTTTGGCATTGATGTCAACTTCTCATAGTCCTCTCCATACCAATACATTTCTCCTTCTTTGACATAATGACAAAGGGTACTTGCACACTCCCCCTTTGACTCATACCAAACTCCCCTTGAGTCATATAAAATTTTCCTAGGCAGAAGACATAACTCCTAGCTTGTGTCGGAGGTATTCAAATGTGCTTACCGATAGCAGTTTGGTGAAAATGTCTACTACTTGTTTACCAGTAGGAACATAGTCCATCCTTACCTACTTCTCTTCAACATTCTCTCAAAGAAAGTGATATTTGATAGCAATATGTTTTGTTCAGGAATGCATGACCAAATTATTTTCTATGTTGATTGCACTCAAATTGTCACATCGAATGAGAATAGGTTCAGTGATGTTCACTTATATATCTTTGAGAGTCTGCTTCATTCAAAGCACCTAAGAGTGACATGTAGTAGAAGCAATGTACTCAGCTTCAACAATAGATAAGGAGACCGAGTCATGCTTTTTTCTATTCCAAGAGACCAACCGGTCACCTAGAAAAATTGCACAACCACTTTTACTCTTTCTATCATCAATGCATCCTGCCCAATCGACATAAGTGTACGCTTCCAAGATAAAATCTCCTTTTTTAGGATACCACAAACCATAGCTAAGCATTTCTTGTAGGTATCTAAAAATTATGCTAACAACATTCATGTGTGACTTCTTTGGTGCAGCTTGGAATCTAGCTACAATGCATACTACCTGAACTATATCTAGTCTTGAAGTAGTTAGATACAGTAGACTTCCTATCATGGATCTTTATAGATTCTAATCCACTACTGGTGATTCATCATTCTTACTCAATTCGTTGTCGGTCACCATGGGAATACTTACCAGTTTGCAATCTTTCAGGGGGAATTTCTTCAGCATCACCTTTGCATACTTGGCCTCTGAGATAAAGATTCCTTTATCTTTCTATAGTATCTGCAAGCAAAGGAAGTAAGTTAATTCACCAAGCATTGACATCTCAAATTCTGACTGCATCTGATCAGCACACTCTTTGCAGAGAATATCCTTGTTGCCGCCAAAGATGATGTCATCTACATACACTACCACAATACATGTGATTCCCATCTTTTTGTATGTACAAATTGTTGTCAACACTTCCCTTTTTGAATCCTTTCTCCTTCAGATACTGATCTAATCTTGAGTACCATTCTCTAGGAGCTTGCTTCAATCCATATAGAGCCTTTTTTAATTGACACACAAATGTCTCATCATCATGCAATAGAAATTCTTCTGGTTGCTCCATGTATACTTCTTCTTCTAAATTTCCATTAAGAAAAGAATATTTTACATCCATTTGGTATAATTTATAGCCCTTGTAGGCAGAGTAAGCTAGAAACATCCTAATTGCTTCTAGTCTAGCCACTGGTGCAAATGTTTCTTCAAAGTCAATCCTCTCTACTTGAGAGTATCCTTTGCACACTAGTCTAGCTTTATGCCTTATAATCTTACCTTTTTCATTCATTTTTTTTTCCGGTAGACCCACTTTTTACCAATGATATGCTTGTCTTCCGGTCGAGGGACTAACTCCCAAGTCTTGTTCTTCTCAATCTGGTGCAGTTCCTCTTCCATGGCATCCATCAATTCTTGTCTCTCGCTAGCCTCAATGAAATTTTTGGGTTCAACTTCAGTCATGAGGCATAGGTTGACTTGTTCATCATTTTGGACAAGTCTTCTTCTAGTCTGCACACCACCATTCTTATTCCCTGGAATTTTCTCTTCCAGGTGATTTAAATGTATACACTGGTTGGGAACCTTCTGGGATGCTACCTTTGGTGCAGTTGCTATCTGAGCTTCATAATATTCATTACCAAAGTCATCATGTCGATTAACTTGTGTTTGAGATCCTTTGTGAATATCTTCATTAACTCTTACATGCACACTTCAGCAACTCTTCCTAGTCTTTTATTGTAGCATTTATAGGCTTTTCTTTTAGATGAGTAACCAAGGAAGATCCCTTTATCACTCCTACAGTCAAAACTTCCCAAACAATCCATATCTTTCTTAATGAAGCACTTTCTTCCAAATACTCTAAAATATTTAACTGATGGATTTCGGTCATACCATAGCTCATAAGGTGTCATCTTGTTGTTTGCTCTTAATTGAACTTGGTTCAAAGTGTATGTAGTAGTATGCATAGCTTCTTTCCAATAAGTATCAGGTAGACTGGCCTCATTTAACATGGTTCTAGCCATCACTTTGACTGTCTTGTTCTTCCTTTCTACCACTCCATTTTGCTGTGGTATTCTAAGAGCAACTTATTTCCTTATAATTCCATGGTTTTCACAATAATCTTTAAATTCATTTGATGTGAACTCTCCACCCCTGTCTAATCTTAGGCATTTTAATTTGTACCCACTTTCCTTTTCTACCATCTTCTGAAAGATCTTGAATCTTTCAAATGCTTGTGATTTATCTTGCAGAAAGGTGACCCATGTCATCCTTGAGTAGTCATCAATGAAGAGAATGAAGTATCTTTCACCAGCAAGTGCTCTTGTTCTAGTTGGATGACACAGATCTGTATGCACAATTTCAAGTTTCTTGGAGGTGTTGTGCTCCTTTGTCCTGAAACTCACTTTGTTTGCTTACCTTTTACACATTCATCATAGAATGTTTTTACCGGTTTGATGATGAGTGGAATATTCCTCACACACTCCTTTTTTCTTACCGTAGCTATGTTATTAAAATTTATGTGGCCTAATCATCTATTGCACAACCAACTTTCATCTACTTGTCCTAACATACATTGGGACTCATAGCATTCCTTTAGATTATAAACATTTCCATCAGTTCTCTTTCCTTCAACCACAACTTTAGCGGTACAGTCTTTCTTTATCTAGAAACTGGTTGAGTCAAAGGTGAACTTGTAACCTTTGTCACACATTTGACTCACACTTAACAGAATACGTTTGAGGCCTTCCACATAGTATAACATGTGCCTTCAGTTTTCCATCAAGGCTTAGTGTTCCTTTTCCCTTTATTTTGATGGAGGAGTTGTCTCCAAACCTTACCGATCCACCATTCCAATATTGAAGTTTAATAAATTTCCTTTCATCACTAGTCATATGGTTTGAGCAACCACTATCTACCACCCATAGATTTTTACTTTCACTATGCAAGGCAGTCTGCACTATGAGACTCGATTTTGCCTTTTCCTTTTCTTTGTCAACCCAAACTGGTTTGATTTCGTTCTTATTGTCAGCTGCTATATTCAGCTCAGGTTTAGTTACCAGTTCATGATTTGGATTTTTCTTAATTTTCTTGATCTTCTTATTTTTGCATAACTTTTCTATGTGTCCAAATTCTTCATAGTTGTAGCATTTTATATTTTCATTAAAAGGAACATCCTTAAAATTATTGTAGGGTATCGGTTTGTTCTTCCTACATTCAAAACTCTTACGTCCATATCCATTGCACTGATAGCAGACAATATCCATATCCCTTAGTGCATTAAATGAATTTCTAATTTCATAATTCATAGAAGGCTTATTGTTTAACCGACAGTTAGCTATTTTGTGCCCAAACTTATTACACCAGTATCAATAACCATGAAGGTCTGATACATACCGGTTTTGTTGTCTTGGTCCTGAATGGAACTGCCTCATTGGGTGTCTTCCATTCATGTTGTTAAATCTGGTGAATCCGTCTCAGTCAATTATGGCATTCCTCCTTGGGTCTGCATATTTATGCATGAAATATGGTCTCGGGTTCATTTCTACATACCATTTTGGATGTTGATTTGTAACAACATTTGCATGTCTATTTGCCAGTATCCTTGCCTATAGTGAATGTCTTCTTTTCTTCACCTTCAATTGAAGAGGTGAATATTATCTTTTTGTCAGATTTACTCTTGTGTGTTGAACCTTGACCAACTTCAAAGCCTAAACCTCTGGTGTCTTTGGATTTCTTTTGTTTTCTCAACGTGTTATCCAAAGCCTCAATGTTGCCTTCATACTTACTTCTTGTTTTCATTTCTTCCTTGATTTCTTCAAGCTCCTTTCTCAGCTTTATTATTTTTTCTTCCAACTCTTGATGCTTCTTTTCTTTCTTTATCAGATCAAGGGTTGTAGCTTCACTGATCCTCTTAGTTTCTTCCAGCTGGAGTTTTAAGTCAAATATGATTTGACCAGATTCTTCAAGAGACTGCTTCAAGAGATCTTGTTCATCTACTGCAAAAAGATTAACCCTCTTGAGTTCCCTTCTTGTTTTACTCAATTCTTCAAGTGCACTGATAAGTTCACTTTCCAAATCCACTTCAGCCGCAATATCCTCTTCTTCCTCATCTTCATCAGCAAGTCTGTCAAGTACCATGAAGAGATTTACTTTTCTATCATTCTCATGGTCATCATCTGTTGTGTCATCCTCAATATTATATAGGCTATTTTGGTTCTAGTAGCCTCTTCTTCCCTGCCAGTAGTCATTCCTATCTTTGTCTTTGCTAGCAGATATTCTAAACCCTTTTGTCTCATCTCCACCAGCTTCTTTATGAGGACAAATTGCAGCGAAGTGTCCTACTTTCCTGTAGTTGAAGCATTTAAGTGGTATCTTTCCCTTGTACCATTTGGATCCTCTTTTGAGCTTCCTGACAAATTTTTCTACTTCGGCATCAGAGTCTTCATTGGATTCTTTATGAGTAATAGCCTCTTTTCTTTTTTTGGTGATGTTGAATGTTGCCTCTTTCCTTGTGGAAGTCTCACTAGTTGTTCTCATCTCATAGGTTGTCAGGGAGACAAATAGTTCATCCATTGTAAGTCTTCAGATCCTTGGCTTCTTCTATGGCTGACACCTTAGTATCATATTTGGGAGCGAGAGATCTAAGTATCTTTTTGATAAGAATCTCATCTGCGATCTATTCTCCAAGTCCTCTAATAGTATTCATAGTTTCATCAAAACTATGAAGATAGTCTACAATCTTTTCATCATCTTTCATTTTGATGCTTTCAAGTTGGATCCTCAGCATTTGCATCTCCATCAAACAACCTCTACAATTTGTCCCATGTCTCCTTTGCTGAAACATAGTGCATGACTTTGACAAATTCATTATTGGATAGTCCACTCAAGATGGCATGTTTTGCCTTTGCATTATTCTCATACTCCCTTTTTGCATCCAAATCAGTGGGAGGAGTATTGGGAATGACATACCCATTCTTGACTAACATCAACATATCAAAACCAAGAGATGACATATAAGTCTCCATTCTTCTGCTCTAGAAGCCATTGTTGGATCCATCAAACATGGGGGTTTTTGAGGAGGCAGACTCACTTATTTCTATTGTGCTCGAAGTCTAGAATCTACCCGAGGTTTAAAGATAACTGGGAACTTGGCTCTAATACCAATTGTTGAACACAGAGTGCCACTGAGAGGGGGGTGAATCAGTGGTTCCTAAATTTAAGTCTTTACCATTCTGATTTCATACAATCAACTATTTACTTAACCACTAAGCAGTCATATTGGTAATGCAAGAGAGAAAAAAGAAAGAGATCATTCACACTCAAGAGATTCACAACATCAGATTTATGAGGAAAACCCAATATGGGAAAAACCTCGTTGAGAAGAGTTGTTGGAGACTACTGCTCCAATCCAGCCTCACAGGTAAACTACCAACTTACAAATATTTTGGGCACCAACCCAAGGAGCATCAACCCCTGCACCAAACTTCAACTAGGCGATGTATATTGAAATACTATTCTAATAGAATTAAGGCTTCTTGTTGCAAATGAATTCTGCAACTCTTGAATCAAATAAATCTTTGTTATCTTTCTCTCCCTTTCAGACACAGTCTCTCAACACACTGTGTCACACTAGGATGCTGCCTGCTCTACCTCACCTTGCCAATTAGATTCAACTATATGACTATGATACTGCCGGTAGAATCCCCTCACCGGTTTTATTATTTTCTGTCACTGCAACTTGCTCAAATTGTCTTCTCAATTTTTTCTCTTCACTTCACCAATCTTTACGACACAATCTTTTGAGATCCAATCCCACCTTTCTTGGATCAATCAACTATCCTTGAAGACTACATCTGCACACGGTTTTCGTTATCCAATGCATGTCTTTCTCGGAGTGGCAATCACATATTATCTATCTTTTGTCATGAAGTCAGATGACACATAAAGCATTCAAAAATTTTCCTTTATGAGAATGTCTTGATTCAAATTTCATTTGCCTTGATTCAAACACCAATTGCTCCCTGATCTTCCTCTATTATTTCTTCTTCCTCTAGCTGTAATCAAACAGATGCAATCCCTTGATTTGTGGTTCCTTCATTAATGGCAATTATCTATTTCATCAACCCTGTCGATGAAGCTTCACCAACCACAACAAACTTGCCAACTCAGCTCCACATGGCATCACGCTGATCAAGACATGGCCTACCAATACGTAGTCGGTTCGGCAAATACATATCGATAAGACCCTTGGCTAGTAGAGTGTTCTCCTTCTGTTAACCAGTAGAGCATTCAGTACTGGTTGCATATCTTCATCTCCGGTGGTTTGAGATGACTTTTAACATTCTACCTCTTCATCATAAGTAATCAATCATCCTTGAGAGTGGTTTATACTTTTATCCTTTATGCTCAATCTCCACTGGTTGACATCAATGACAACTTAGTGCCAAAATGCCAACAATTTTTGCTCTCAATAAATTTGATGCTCCTTAGGGGAAACTAGCTTTTTTTTTTTTTACCAAAATTTGAAAAATACAATTTCACACATTATTTTATAGTGGCAAATACTTTATCTAATGTTTTGCCAAACAATGTTTACCATATTGATAAAGGAGTAACTTTCTTCATTGACAATAAAGCTAAGGAGGATTTGGATCTTACCATGATCATGAAAAAGGACATGGCATTGTATTTATATCCTAAGATGTTTTGTGTTATTCAAGATTAGTATATTTATTTTTTACCTTTTTCCTTTTTTCTCTTTACATTTAACGTCATATTTGTCCTTGGTGGAGGATTTCGTAGTTGGAATCATGCTTGTTGTAGCACAATGACTCGATTTCAACATGAATTATTTTTTTTGAGAGGTGATAAATCTCCCCATATATTTTACTTGTCCTCAATTTATTCTTACAATCGACTCTCATGTGTGAGCATTGGAAATTATATTATTCCTTATTTTTAATCAATACTATTGGTTTGTTAGTCTAAAAATCAAAGATACCACTATTTATTCTCTTAATTCTATAATTTATTTTTCATAAGATAGTGCTAGTGTCTTGGGAGTCCGTGATGGAGTATAGACAACTCAACAAGGGATTATAAATTTCATTCAATAAATGTAACTTACCAACCTCTCATACATTTAAAAAAAAAACATATCAAATGGGTGTTCAAACAAGATTGCTCTATGATAGAAAATGTTCTTATATGGAGACTAATTAGACTCAGAGATTATATTTTCCCTGCTTCTATTGGTGCAGTTTCTCCCCATATTTTTTATGGGGGTTTGGGGGTAGCGCCTCCTAGATGCTCCTTGTCGCGCTACAAGGCAGGGTCAAGGGGCAGCGCCTTGTGAGGCCAAAAAGACTTATTATTTTATAAAGGCATCTGGTGTTATTTTTCTATTGGTTGACATGTTGTAACCCTAATTTTGTAACCAACAAAAGTCTTGATAAAAAGCCTAAGGGTTAGGGTTTTTTTGTAGAGAATTTTATAGCATTTTGCAGCGGTATTGAGTTGCAAGGGATTGTTGGCTATAATCAGTTTTGATTTACTGGATAATAATATTGGACTCTCTCTTTGGTGGATGTAGTCTGAAATTGGTAAACTACGTTAAACATTATCTCTTCCTTTTTATTATTTCTGTTTTTTTTCATTCCTATGTTTAATATTTATCTGCATATAATTTATATTTTCATTATTACCGTTGGAGAACATTTTATTTTGGAAAAGGATCCTCAAATTCTCTACTCGTCTTAGGCAACTTTTATTTTCCTTTCTAATTGTTTTGATCTATTGTATAATTATTAGTCATTGTTGCAATTATTAGCCATTGTTTCAATTATCTTTACATTATGTTAGGGAGGCTCTAGATAGAGGAATTAAGAGTTATGATTCGTATGAAGGGAAATCTTGGGTAAGCGAACTATCAAATAGGAAATATTTGATCAAAAAGTATGTGTATACAAAAAAAAATGATTCTACAAAAAAATAGTCTAGAGGAAAATAATTTCTACTAATTTGAAGGGGAGTGAGGCCTTTTTTCAGATGTTATTTATCCTATTGTAGTTGCAAAGGTTTTAGAGGTCTTTAATGTCAATTCATCATTTTCTTATAAAAAATCCCCACTCAGTAAAGATTAAGAAACTCTAGGAAGGGAAGGTGTTGGTGATTGGAAACAAGTTATATTGGGGTCGTGGCTTTTTAAAGGGCTCATGGGGGATAAAAAAGTCTATGAGATAATGGGAGAAACTCCCCCTAATGATAATGTTCTATGTAAAGATTTTTTTTGTGCAAATGACATTCACTTTTATGTTAGGATTTCTAGGGTATAAAGTTTGTTTACGGTGTTGCTGTTTTTGTGAGTTTTTTTCTAAACCACTTGTAATCTCCTCTTTAATATTTTTGATATAGTTTGAACCCTTTTACACTTAAATCACTTAATTTCCTTATGATTTTAAGTAAATTTCTTCTCTATATAAATATTTTATCCAAAAAAAAACCATAAAGTAAGACATAAACCATAGAATACGATTAAATATAAAATTGTAATTAAAAATACTAAATTTATCCTTTCACATCTTAAAATAGACATAAATATAAATATAGCATTAAAAAGTTAAAGTTAATACATACATAAATATATAAAACTAGTTACTTATTGATAGGTATAACAAGAAATTATTTGGAGTAATAATTAAGATAATTCAAGTAAATTTTCATCAAAAATGAAAAGAAATGAGTATTTAAATAATGTATATGTATGTACCTAATAAATATAAGTCATTATTTAATAAGTTTTGATGTTTTTGATGTGGAAATATGTATAATAAATATAATTTTTGTATTTGATGTGCTAGATCATGCAATAACCTATACCCATTTTATCTAGATTGTGCAATAACAATAAATATAAATTATCCCTTGATAAGTTTTGTGTCAGTATAAAGAACAGAAAGAAATAAACTTGTAATAACTATCCCTTGATTTTTAATGGTTTGGATACTTGTAGGAATATAACTCATATGGACATTCTCTCATTGCATGTTCCCGAAATTAAGATATAAGTGACAAATTATACTTGCAAGCCTTAACTATTTTATCAAAAGAAAGCTCAATGCCAATGCAGCCAATAAAAATGAATAAACCTCTAATATCTATCTAACTTGTATGAGCATCCCAGGTTGATTCAAATAAACACCCCTTGATTGTTAATGGTTTGGATAACTTGTATGGACATCCTCTCATTGTATGTTTCTGAATCCTCTCATTGAAGATTAGGGAAATTAAGATATAAGTGACAATTATACTTCAAAACCTGAATAAGTTGATCAAAATAAAGCTCAATCCCAATGTTAAGAATAGAAAGAAATAAAAAAATATCCATTGATTGTGAATGGATTAAATAACTTGTAATAACTTGTTGACCTAAATCAGTTTAAATGGTAGAAATAAATAAACTTGTAATAACTACCCCTTGATGGTTAACATAACTTGCTAACCCAAATCAGTTTAAATAGTAGAAAGAAACTTCTTGATTTTTATTCTTCAAGATTGGACTATGTAGATTTAGTTGTTGCCAACAGGATCAAACACCACGATCCATCATCACGGCAAGAGAGAAAGAGAATAAAATGTTTGATCTAAAAGGTTGGCAACAACTAAATCTACACAATTGAATCCCGAAGAAAGGTTCACAACAAGTAAATCTACATAGTTGAATCCCAAAGAAAGGTTGAAAACAACTAAATCTACACAGTTGAATCCCCAAGAATAGAAAGCAAATGATTATGGACTATGAAAATTTCATGAATCTAATTGTAATAACTTGTATGGCATCCCCTGATTGTAAGTTCTACATATTAACATATATGTAACAATTATAATTTAATAATTTACCAGATTGAACAAAATAAAGTTTAGTGCCAATGAAACTATAAAGAATAGAAATAAGTAAATTTGGCATCCAAAGCACACCTAAAAAATCTTTGTTTACTTTTACACATTAAATTTCTGAAATTTTTCTATTAATCTAAACCATTTCAAAATTTCCTTTATATTATATATTAAATTTTAATATTTTAATTGATTTTTTTATCAAAACTCAAGAATGTGTTAAGATTTAATATATTTAATCTATCTAAATCATATAAAATCTATACATTAAATTTATTAAATGTAATCACATAAATAATAATTAATATATTAGGTTATTTATTGATAATTTCCAACTTGAATTTATTACTTTACCAACGCAATTTTATTGGACACCTCTGGAACATACAATAAAAACGGTGTAAAGAAGCGATTCCCAGGCGATCAAGAAGGAAGCCCTCTCGCCTCGTGAAGTGGGGCGGAGCTTCTAAAAATCGGTTCCTCCGCTTTGCCTGGCTTCTACCTCAATCCCCGCCGCATTTAACGCAGGCAGTGATAAGCAGCACGATTATAAATATCACATATTGCAGGCAAGATAACCACATCACAAAAAAGAAATTGAGGTATCTAATATGGCTGAAACATGGGCTAATGGATCTAGGTTGGAAGCTCCTGGAAATGAGCTCACCACCAATGAACAAGGAGCTGCAGCTGCGTCTGATCTAGGTTACATACCTCAGAGTGAGAAGGCACCCCCAACGGATGATTCACAGCTTCATGATGCTGCAGAAATGCTGTTAAAAATTACTGACGGACCCCCCATGCATCATTCTTCTTCAGAGCTTCCCCAGAGTGACGAAGCACCCCCCATGGATGAGACAGTCCCGGATGATGCTACAGATACAATTACAATTACACGGACTATATTGGAGGTCCCAAGGAGGCCCCGGGGACGGCCTCCTGGCTCAAAAAATAAACCCAAGCGGTTAAAAATTGTATCTAATATGGCTGAAACATGGGCTAATGGATCTAGGTTGGAAGCTCCTGAAAATGAGCTCACCACCAATGAACAAGGAGCTGCAGCTGCGTCTGATGTAGGTTACATACCTCAGAGTGAGGAGGCACCCCCCACGGATGATTCACAGATTCATGATGCTGCAGAAATGCTGTTAAAAATTACTGACGGACCCCCCATGCATCATTCTTCTTCACAGCTTCCCCAGAGTGACGAGGCACCCCCCATGGATGAGACAGTCCCGGATGATCCTGCAGATACAATTACAATTACACGGACTATATTGGATGTCCCAAGGAGGCCCCGGGGACGGCCTCCTGGCTCAAAAAATAAACCCAAGCGGTTAAAAATTGTATCTAATATGGCTGAAACATGGGCTAATGGATCTAGGTTGGAAGCTCCTGCAAATGAGCTCACCACCAATGAACAAGGAGCTGCAGCTGCGTCTAATCTAGGTTACATACCTCAGAGTGAGGAGGCACCCCCCATGGATGATGCTGCAGAAATGCTGGTAAAAATTGCTGCCGCACCGTCCATGGATGATTCTTCTTCACAGTTTCCCCAGACTGACGAGGCACCCCCCATGGATGAGACAGTCCCGGATAATGCTGCAGATACAATTACAATTACACGGACTATATTGGAGGTCCCAAGGAGGCCCCGGGGACGGCCTCCTGGCTCAAAAAATAAACCCAAGCGGTTAAAAATTGTTGCAGCTACCTCGGATGATTCTTCTTCACAACTTCAAGGAAGCCCTCCTGAGAATTCCCTGCGGTCGCTCGTCTTGGAGGTCGCCGGGGGCTGCGATGTGGCCCAAAGCATTGCCAACTTTGCTCGTAGGAGACAGATCTGGGTGTGGGTTCTGAGCGGCAACGGAATTGTGACCAATGTGACACTCCGGGAGCCAACAAACCCTAGAGCGGGCGTTGCTGTTAGTGGAATGTATCAGATTCAGTATTTGTCGGGGATGTTTTCGCCGGGCGCTTCTTCCTCTGGCTGTGGGCTCACCGTACTCTTGGTCGGTATGCAAGGGCAGGTTGTAGGAGGTAGCGTCATCGGGCCTCTTATTGCAGCCGGACCTGTTATTATCAATGCGGCTTTCTCTATCGACGCTCCGCAGCAGACAACATGATTCCAAAGAGTAGCTCAAGACTATGATGCCAAACAAGTGCGACCTATTGCTTCGAATTCATCGTAGGAACGAATTACTACTATACCAATTCACTACTCCTATTTAAATGCTTCAGATTAGCAGAGTTGAATTCAAGAAGAAAAGCTATTCTGCAATTTTATTATCATATTTATTTATTTTCATTTGCTAAAATAAATTATGAGAATGTTACTTGTAAGCATAGGACCTTTAGTATGTATGGAAAAGGATTTTGATTTTTCTCAATGTTCTTTTTTTGGATTGAAATCCTAGAGCTTTCTTTCCCTTGTTTAGCTTTCCTAATGATAAATCTTATTTATTTTGGGTGATAAGATGGATCTATGTGGAAGATGATTTTTTAAAATATATTAAACATTCTATTAACATTAAAATTAATAATAATCATCATGAATAATTGTTTTTCTATATCACCCTTGCTAATATATATTTCTCATCTAAATCTCTCAATCACAAAGTTATAGATTAGCAACATATTGCTAATAAGATTGAATTTGGTTTGCCATCATAATATAAATGTAATGTAACTAATAAATAAACAAATTTTCACATTAATAATACTTCCACTAACCAAATCACAACCTCAAATCTTGGTTGATCTTAAAGTCAATCTATGGAAACTATATTTCTACCTCAACTAACTTAAGACAACAAATATGACCCAATTCCATGGTATCATTACTATTATCCAAGTCCATGATATGCTAAATTTCTTTCAGCTTGTCCTCAAGGCCCTTTTTCCTATAAAAGATGTTCGTAAAAGAAATTTTGTTCTAGCTTTTAACTTCCTAGTTAAGGAAATCAAGTTTTTAAACCATGTGGAACAATGGTGTGCCATTAAAAGAGGTGTTCCACCATTATTATTTCATTTCTAAATTGATAAGGGTGTTTTCTAGAGTTGTCATCCCAAGAAAATAGAATTTCATTATGGTTAGAGTCCCTCGTTTGGAGAGCCTTCAAAGAAAGGTTATCATAGATATCCCTACTATTGAAAATCAGAAACCGATCCAACTTGACTTGGATTAGATTATTACCTTGGCATCTATTAGACGATGTATACATAGATCCTTCAAGGTTGACATCATCCAAACTTGTTGTAATAATAAAGTCATCTATCCCTTTATGATTTTTAGAATTGAATAGAGGAGTGTTAAATTTATCCAGATATCTTGAGGCCTGTTATTAATAAGATTAGCTAGGGAGTTCCAAAGCTCAGTTCTTGTAGATTTAATATTAGGGGCATATATATTTAACATATTTCACTCTTGATTAGTGATAAGATCTTTCATATGAATAGAAAAACTATTCTTTGAAACATGATTAGTGCTTCTAGTAAATCTAGCAGGATTCCATTAGGTTGTCAATCCTCTAGAACCACCTTCAGCATCACTTATTGAAAATTCACCAGTAGGCCAAATTGATTTAACCATATTCATGAAAGAATATGTCTTGATTTGTGTTTCTTGAAGTAATAGAATACCAACTTTCTACTCCAACAAAGTGCATTTTTAAATATGATGCTTGACGAGCTATCCAACCCCGTAATATTCCAAGAAAGGATCTTCATGCAGACAACACACTACTCTACCTAGAGTAGCAATGGGATCCCAACCAGGACACCCCATCTTATCTATTTTTCTTTTTGTATTTTGAGAGGACATCCATAGTTCTTTGCCTTCTATTTGTTATTTCCTTTTTTGCATCCATGTTCCTTGTTTCTATTTGTGAGGGATTCCCTAGTTTCTCTTTACCACCAACATCTACTTTCTTTTCCTTTTTAGGTTTTCGGGCAACTTAAGTCCATTCAACATTTGAATCCTCTTCATCCAAAATAGAGGAGTAGAATCAACCCTAGAAGCACAAAATTTTTCTTGAAGCTTTTAATCCCCACCATTTGATTTATCTTACTCTCCTGAATAAAATTTATATCTATTGAATAAAGAGAGGATTTAGGCAGGACATTCTACAACAACACCTTAGGGATATTTTCCTTTCCTACTTCTAACATATCTTTTTTCTTTTGTTCGAACATTCCTTTCTTTGATTTTTTTTTATTTACAAGAATGTTTTCCTTTATGACTTAGTTTCTTGATGAATCATACAAATCAACCACCTCTTCATCTGGTTCAAACTACTAACCTATAGTTTTGGATTATTTACAAACCTCCAAGGGGGTCTGCAACTTACTTCCACCAATAGGAAATAATACATCAATTTATTTCTCCCATTAATAGGAAAACCAACACTAGAACCACATTTGTGTGTAACATCTCTTTGATGAACTTCATTCTCTTTCTATATCTTTTCATTCAATACTTCAACTTTAGCCATATTCCCATTATCAATTTGAGGAGCACTATCATCCTTCAAAGGGGGAGTTTTCTTAGGGAACTAGACTCTACAATATAATCTTAGGTGACCATATTTCCTACAATTTGAGCAGAAGGATCGAGCTTCTCATATTCAATAATCTCAAGACAACAACCCATCTTTGATTTCAATGAAATCTAGTTAGGAAGAATCATATTAAGCAACACATTAACACATATTCGACCAAATGGCAGCCTTGATTTTTGTTGTGTGATTCTATCCATTGCTAAGAGATGCCAAGAATAGTTAGTAATACCCCCTAAAACCCCAAAATTATAGTACTCTAATGACAGAGCAAGGAGGGGCTATAGAACCCAAATCCATAGTAGGATTAAAGTTGAGTTTCTATTTGCATTGAAACAAAAGGTTACAAGAACTCCCAAAAGACCATGGGCCTACAATTATGACTTTTGTCAGATCTTCTTTAAGAAAAAAAATAAAAAGGAATAGACCATGAGTCATAGAAGATAGTCTATGCTAGCATTTAATGGCCAAGAAAAATCAACCCACTTCCTAACTTGGTTAATACTAGGATAGAAAGAAAGGAAATTATCGACTAACGGTAGACACATCTCAACAATAACAACATTCAAATTTTTGTTAGGGCTAGCCACTTCAAACCCCTGAACCTTGCATGAAGGTTCAAGCATATCCAAATAAATAACTACAGCCATTTTATTATGACTTCTTTCAACAAAGGAGACAGGCTCCTCTTTGTAAAACAATGAATTTAGGGAGTACAGTGAAGAGGAAAAAGCTAACCCTTGAATATTGCTATTAGAAACACTTTTACCCTTTCGATGAATATCGCTATTTGGGAAGGCCTGCAACCCCCCCACCCCCCCTGAAAAAACCATCAGAGAATAGAAACCAATAAGAAATAGGCCACGAGAATAATCGTAAACCCTAGAAACCATAGACAAATTTTTCAATTATATGTTCCAATGTTGCATACTCATATTAATTTTTGATTAAGATAAAACGGGTTTTACAGGGCCCCAAAACCCAAATCGAAAAATAGAAGAATTAACAAGTAGCAAACCAGAGAAGAACCAACAACCAAATGGAAATAGAAACTAGGCAGACACCCATAGAGCCCGACAAAATAGACAGATAAACCTCAGAAAAACTACCAAAAAACTAACCAAGAGCTTCTATAAGATGAGAATTTTTTTGAATTATACTTTTGTTTAATTCTTTGAGCTCCTCCATGATGAACGTCATGGAACTTTTCTCCCACCTCCTGCTCCTAGTCCTCGTAGAAGGTAGACACCTGCACTTCCACCCCCTATGGATGTACCTAATGAATATAAGTCATTCCTTAATAAGTTATGATGTTTTTGTCCAAGACATATGTATAATAATTATAGTCTTTGAATTTTATGTGCTAGATCCAATGCAATAAACTATACCTTGACATAAAATAAATGTAAGCTATAATCTCTTGAATTTTATTTGCTAGATAATGCAAATGTACATCTAATAAATATAAAATATTCCATTGTTGTGATTTTTCAATTTAAGATATAAATAACAATTCTACTTCAAAACTTAACATGTTATTTCAAAAAAAAAAATTGTGCCAATGCAAAGAATAGAAAGAAATAAACTTGTAATAATTACCCCTTTATTGTTTATATTTTGGATGACTTTTACTAAATTGTACAAAAATCCCCTAATTGTAAGTTCCCAAAATTAAGATATAAGTGATAATTATACTTCAAAACGTTAACAATTTGATGCAAATAGAGACCCCCTATCCCCTAATTGCACAAAATTAAGATACAAGTGACAATTATACCTCAAAACCTTAACAAGTTGATGCAAATAAATATCCTTTGATTGTTAGTGGTTTGGATAACTTGTATAGACATCCTCTCACTATAAGTTTCCAAAATTAAGATATAAGTGACCATTGTAGTTTAAAACCTTTAGAAGTTGATCAAAATAAAGCTCAGTGCTAGTATAAAGAATAGAAAGAAATAATGTTATAATAATTATCTCTTGATTGGATAACTTGTAATAACTTGCATTGACATTCCTGATTGTAGGTTCCTAAAATTAAGATATAAGAGACAATTATACTTCAAAACCCTGACAAGTTGATCAAAATAAAGTTTAATGTTAGCGTAAAGAGTAGAGATTAAAAATTATACTTAAAAACCTTCACAAAAAGGGCCTTGAACCCTCACAAAAAAAAAAAATTAGATAGAAACAACACAACTACTTGCATTAGATAGCCAAACAACTAGAAAAGATAGAAACATCTCTCAAAAGTAATAAAAAACTAGCATACCCACACAACTAAACATAATAAACCTATCCTCCTTCCTTCTATCCATCAAGTAACTACTCGTATATAATTGAAAAAGAGTCTATACAAATATAAAAATACTTAATCGAAATATTAAACCATAACATAAGACACACATGCCTATTAATATAAAACTCCATAGTAAAACTAAAACTATTAGCTTTCGAAATTAACACATACCAAAAAGGGCACCAACTTAGCAACATCCTAGTCATCCTTGATAAGGTTTCAATCTCACACGCCGATATATCTTCCATATGTTCCCCCTCTTGACAGTTGTCATTCTTTCGTCAACCTTCCCCTTGATTGTTAATGGTTTGGATAACTTGTAATAACTTGCACAACATCCTCTAATTGTAAGTTCCTTGTATTAAGATATAAGTGACAATTATAATTTAAAACTTGAGCAAATTGATCAAAATAAAGCTCAATGCCACTATAAAGAATAAGAATAAATAAATTTCACCTCCAAAACACACCTCAAAAAAATTTATTTACTTTTAAACATTAAATTTCTTAAAATTTTTGATTAATATAAACTATTTCAAAATTTTCTTTATATAATATATTAAATTTTAATTTTTTAATATTTATGTTTGTGTAGGGGAAAAAAGCGAGACTAGGTTAATCATGCCCTAATCCTACCTTTTGACACACATTACGGAATACGAAAGAGCCTAGAGATATCGCACAATTGGCTACTTCTTTTGGTGAAAGAGAGAGCCACGGGATATCTATTAGGATTTCTATTCCCTTGTTGAAATTGTAAGATCAAGTAATGCAAGTTCAAACCCTAATCTCAAAATGCAAGTATGAACTAATAACAAGATTGCAGAATTGAGATTAAACAATGAACAGCTGTAAGTGTAAGGATAAAATAAGAATGCAGATATGTACCCGGAGTCGAAATCAGACTGAAAATGTTCGGGACGGGGGCGCGGGCGCCACTGTCCTGAAAACTGCACCGGAAACCACTGTTCTGCACCCTAAAACACTGTCGGAAAGTTGTCGGAAAGCTGTCTGTCCGGAGGACCAGGCCGCCCGGCGCCTTTGTCCCAGGGACCAGGGCGCCCAGTGCCCCTGTCCTGGCAGGACCAGGGCACCCAGCGCCCCTGTCCCGGTCTTCTGAGCTGCAATTTCACACAAGGTTCTGCCTCAGCCTTCTCTCTCCGGATCTATGTCCCACGGCGTCGTCCAAATCCCGAAACCTGCAATAATATCTGAAAAGGGGGAGGGGCGGCTATATAGGGTTTTGCCTTAGTCAAACCCCCGCTTCGGTGATTTCCACCTCCACGAATAGCCAAGTTGTTTTGTAAAATGTATTGTGTGTGCAGACCTAGTGTGTGTGCAAGGTCCAAAATGCAAGAAAGCAAACTAGAGCAACCTAGAAAGTAAACCCTAATTGCTTGTAAATGATAATGTAAATGCTCTAAATCAAGATGCAATGTGATCTAAAGCATGAATAAATGATGTATAAAAGCTTATGCAAAGACATGAAAACAATACGAAATCATACACAACCCTCAAGGGAGGAGTACAAGCCAATCTTCAGTTGGTAATCTCCTATTGTTCTTCAATGTCTTCCAAGCCCTAAGTGGATGAATGAATTTGATAGATGCTTGATAAAATGATGTTGAGTGTTGTTGAAGTCCTCAAAGATCTGCTCTTTCGCTGCATATGAAGTTCCTGGAAACAAAAATCCGATCCCTTCAAATGAGAAAAGAGAACCCTTATGTATGAAACCCTAGGTCGTAAATTCGTATTTTGGCCGACCTAGAGATTGAATATCCTGCCAATTTCTTGGGGTTAAGCTTTATTTTATGATTGGATCGTGCTCCCAAAATTTCAGGAAAAATGTCCGGGACCATGTTGCACGGGCGCCATGGTCCCGACAACTTTTCACCAAATTTTCAGGGCCGTCGGATATGATGATTTTAGAGAGAATCCCAAAGTTACAGGTGATTTCGAGATGTTTAGACCCCGAAACCAAGCCCCCAAGTTTGAAATAGGACTTAATTAGGGTTTTTGATTAAGTGGTGTATTGGAAGAATAAAATGCGAAGGGCACGCTTTAGTGAAAGGGCCCAACTTTATGATGTAGAAAATGATGAAATAGGGCCTTAGACCTAATTAATTTGATTAATTAAGTGCTTAAGGAGAAATGCAATGCAGAATGCAAAATGCACTAAGGCGGGTGCTAAACTAGGTGCGAAATTGTACCACCCTAGCGAGTGCGTACAATTTACGATGCTACATTTAGCCCCCACTTTAGCGGTCATATGTGTACTACGTGCATATGCAAGCTAAAGTATAGAAAATTAAACATTATTTGAAAAAGGATATATCCATAAGTCGTCGGACGAAGCCCCCAGCGGTATCTACAGTACACAGTTAGGAACCGCACCCTACAAAACAAACGTTAGATCACAAAATCACCTAATGCTTACTAGGGAAAGTGATGAAATCTATGAGTAGCTATATGCCCCCCCTGTTTCGACTTGCTTATTTAGGGAGGTGAAACAGGGTAGCATGTTTACTTGCGACAAATTGTGTAATAGAGTATTGATGAGGGGTGTTCACTAAATAGGCTTCATCAGAGCACTTTTTGGAACATCCTGAGAGTAGGAGAAGGAAAATACGATTTCAATGCAACAAACGGCTCGAAAATCGCATCTCCCAAACTCAAGTTATGATAAAATGAATGATAGAAGAAAAATTAGGGTTTCAAGAAGTAAGAATAAACAAACGAGAGTATATACTTCGAAAGTGACACTTGTATTCGTCACTTTGTCGATTTCAGGATACTATTCAGTGCAGCGGAGCCCACCTAGCCATCACCATGCCTTCACGATGACCGGAGCGTCCCACGAGGATCGAGATCCTGCGTCAGGCCGTGATCGACGACGAGCCACTAGACGAGGTGAGTTGACTGAACGTTTGACTTTTGATTTTTTGCATGTTTGACTTTTCCGTGATCGTATGCGGTCCTTGAATGCCGACCGGGGGCCCACCTAGGGCGCCCTAGTCCCTGAGGGGTGCCCTGGTCCCCCCAGGGCGCCATGGTCCCTGACAGGGGCGCCATGGTCCCTGTCAGGGCGCCATGGTCCCTGCAGGGCGCCATGGTCCCCAATCAGGGCCTGGCGAGGGGTTACAAGGCGAGCATATATTGTGTGACAATTTGCATTTGCGATTTCGATGATTGAGTACTGATTATGGTCATGTTTTCATTTTGCAGGGTCTCCCGTACATGAGAGAGCATACAGCGGGACACATTCTTCGCACTTTGCGAGATCAGATTCCACGGCTGACTCAGTCAGAGAGAGACACCCTATCGATAGTAGGATTGTGGTATGTGATTCTTATGCCGGCCATTCGATTTCATCCTGCGATGCTGATGGCACTGATGGAGAGATGGGATCCTGACACCTCTACCTTTCACCTTTCGGTAGGAGAGCTGACGGTCACACTCGAGGATGTGTACCGTATACTGCGTCTTCCTATCAGAGGAGCGACAGTCACATACGCGACTGATCGGGTAGTGGAGGATCATCAGAGGGAGCAGATGTATTGCATAGGGAGAGTCATGCCGAGCGAGACGAGAGGCCGTATTATGGTCAGCTGGCTCTTACATCCTACAGGGGAGATACCACTTCTGAGACGCCTCATGATAGCCATCATAGCACTAGCTGTCTGCCCTAATGGGCGAGGGACACACATGCACGGGGGCCTCACATGGTGTATCAGAGCGATGGAGAGACATAGGAGAGTGTATGCATGGGGTCGGAGTATGCTTGCACATCTCTATCACGACCTGGAGGAGTATGTATTCGGACAGGGTTGTAGTTTGATGACATGCACACTTCTGCAGGTGTGGATCTTAGAGCACTTTACATGCACCAGGCCCGTCGGCTTTCCACTGAGTATAGCGAGCGAGCGACCTAGGGTGTTCGCTTATCCACTGACCAGCGAGTGGAGATTTGGAGATTTGTTATATTGGAGAGTGATTATTGACAGACTGACAGCCGAGGTGATAGTGTGGAGACCTTACCTACAGATGCACAGATGGGATGGTATGGAGAGACAGTTAGCATGTCTACAGAGGAACCGCCTACTGTGAGGACGATATGCACACATCATAGTCCCTTTCTACTTTGATCGAGTACGGAGGCAGTTCGGACTAGAGCAGTGTGTTCTAGCCGATGTGCCCATCTATACTCGACACTCACGGGTCCTTCCCAGACCTAGAGCAGTAGCGAGACCGACGGTGGATGATATCGAGATGACAGACTTAGAGGGATCAAATCAGGATGTAGTCACTGACTATTCTGCAGAGCCTGGAGCACAGCGCAGATATGTTTCATGGTTCATGAGATCATATCCAGGTCCTATCTTTCCACCAGATCATCCGACAGGCTATCCAGGCCCATGGAGACATGGAGATCGAGACGAGGATGAGGGATCCAGGTCAGAGGAGCTAGAGGAGGGAGAGGGTCATGAGGAGGCGGGAGACCCTGATCCACCTACAGGCGATCAGCCCAGTGACGAGGAGGAGGAGGAGGATGCAGATAGAGAGGAGGATGAGGAGGATGCAGGTGATGATGCGGATGAGGATGAGGATGACGAGGAGGACGACGAGGAGGATGATAGAGATGATGAGGAGGAGTCAGATGCAGCTCCCCACCATTCAGGAGACGATACCATAGCTCTGGATCCACCTCTTATTCCCCAACAGGGGGAACAGGAGGCGATACGGAGACCTATCACCAGTACCGTCCAGCCTACACCCATCATGGATAGAGTATGCGAGCGAGGGGAGCCGAGCAGTTCCCAATCACAGATGCTACCATATCATGATCCCTACTGGCGTGAGGGAGATCCAAGTATAGTAGGTTTATATTGATTAGTTAATGCTTTGATGATATAGAATGGTACTAACAAAAATCTGTTCTACTGCCACAGCTAATGTGCAGGAATGGCGTTCCTTGATTCAGTAGGCAATGAAAGACATCTCCATGATAGCACAGATCCCTAGTTCCTCACAGATTACCTACAGGCCTCAGGGGAACGCGGGTCGGCATGAGGATTTGTTTTTCCCATTCCGATTACAGGTAGATATATGGAGGGAGAGAGAGAGAGTCCTATCAGAGGACCTCCAGCAGGCACGGCAGAGAGAGAGAGTCCTATCAGAGGATCTCCATCAGGCGCGGCAGAGAGAGAGAGTCCTATCAGAGGACCTCCAGCAGGTGCGGCGAGATCTAGTAGCGGCCCAGACCGAGGCTACCACCTATCGTGCGATCCTTATGGATAGGGATCGTAGGAGTTCCTCTCGGAGTCATTCACGATCTGTATCGCGCTACACACCCATGGGTCCACCTCTGCAGCCAGATCAGGAGGGACCATCCAGTCGACATTCTCCAGCCACTAGCCCTAGGGATAGGAGATGATTGTATGATGTAGGAGAGAGATCACATTTTGGATATACAGTGACCTATGTTTGTACACGATCCACACATATATATGTATATATACATGCTTCTCGTTTTTGTCTTAAATGTGTTATCTTTAATTCCTAAAACAATGTATATTTTGTTTTGGTTAAATCTAATACATTTGGTAAATGTACATGTATGTTCACAATTTAATTTCTATGTGATTGATTTCTCAATGCTCCATGATTAAATTGATACATGTGTGACTTAATTAAAATATTTAATCAAGTACAACATTGATTATAAGGAAGAAATATGCATTAAGTCTAAGAATCATATAACTAATGTGATTTAATTTTGAACTTAAACACAACATGATACGATTCTACTTAACACACATAAAGACACTGTATAATATGCTAGCATAATGGAAATGTAAATCTTGCACAATTTACATAAATTAATTCAAGACAAACTATAAAGTAAGAAGGCACACTTGTCAGGAACAAAGCAATATAGATTAAACAATATAACATTTAATTCTATTTTGCTTTAATTAAGAAACACTAACATATTATCCAATGTTGAAGTTTTGAAAAGAAGATAGATAAGAAATGAAGAATTTAAGCATAATATCTACGCAAGTGCATAGCATTGATAGGTTCTTTAAGAGGCATACCATCTACATCCGCTATTTTGTAAGCACCTGATCCATAATCCTCAATGACGATATATGGTCCAAGCCAATTAGGACTAAATTTTCCCTTTTCGGCCGGCAAGGCATTCACATTGCGCTGATTCTCATAAAGGACTAAATCACGTACTGAGAAGGAACATTGAATAACCTTATCATTATAGCTTCGCTGTAGAGTTTTGTGATACGCTTGGATATGCTCAAGAGCGTTTATACGCTATTCATCAAGCATCTCAAGCTGTTGAAGTCGTTGTTCTCTATAAGAATCATCATCTATTATACCTTTAAGAGAAACCCTAAGTGATGGAATTTCTAACTCTAAGGGCATAATAGCGTCAGCACCATAAAAAAGATTATAAGGAGTAGTTCCCGTAGCAATTCATACACTTGTTCGGTAGGCCCAAAGAGCGTAGATTAGCTGGTTACTCCAATCCTTACCATGCTTATTTACGGTTTTACGAAGAATTTGCTCAATTATCTTATTGGATGATTCGGCTTGACCATTTGACTGAGGGTAATACGGTGTAGAAAATCGATGTTTGATATGATACTTCTCGAGGAATTTCTTCACGTCCTTGTTCTTAAACGAAGTTCCATTATCTGAGATAATAGTGGAAGGTATCCCAAATCGAGAAATAATGTTTTCTAGAAGAAATTGACAAATCACTTCAGCAGTAGTAGAGCGAAGAGGAATAGCTTCTACCCACTTCGTAAAGTAATCCGTTGCAGTTATAATGAAGGTGTGTCCTTGAGATGAAGGAGGAGAGATTTTTCCAATAAGATCCAAACCCCATGCGGAGAAGGGCCAAGAAGCTACTTGAGAGCGGAGTTCTTGGGCAGGAGCATGAATCAGGTTATTGTGTTGTTGACATTGATGACATTTTTTAACAAATGAAAAGGAATCCTTCTGCATAGTTTGCCAATAGTATCCCATACGAAGCAGCCTATGAACCAAGGATTTGCCCCCAAAGTGCCCCCCACAGGCACCCGAATGTGCCTCTTCAAGGGCAATAGGGATTTCTGACTTGTTAAGACAATGAAGGAGAAGACCATCATAACCCCTTCGATAAAGGACATTAGAAAGGATGATATATCTACCAGACAACTTGCGGATTCTAGCCCTAGTGTTCCTATTAGCAGAATCAGGGAAGGTACCATCGGTCAAATATCTTACAATATGCGAGAACCATTCATCTGAGTCTACAAAGTCACAACATGTTACCAAGCTAGGATCATCTTCAATAGCTGGAGAAATAAGATTGTGAATAACGAAGTTAAGATCGACCATAGGGTCCTCTAAAGATACTAACGAAGCCACACATGCCATCGCATCCGCATGTCGATTATCTTTTCGAGGAACAGGTTCCATGGTATAAGAATCAAAATTTTGTAATAAAGAGATAGCTAGGTCTTTATATTGTGATAATTTGTCCTGTTTTGCTTGATATATTCCTGTTTCTTGTCTTATAATCAATTGCAAATCTCCATAGATATGTATGTGTTTTATATTAAGAGCTAAGGCTGCTTTTATTCCTGCTATAAGAGCCTCATACTCAGCAATGTTATTGGTACACGGAAAATTTAGACGATATGACAAGGGAATAGGTTTCTTTGTAGGAGAAATCAGAACAACACCTGCCCCCGATCCCGTACGACACTTAGAGCCATCAAAGTATAACTCCCAAGTTTCATCTTTCTCTATAGAAAGAATGAAGTCATCAGGAAAGGACTCAGGGTTAGGGAATGAAAAAGGTGAAGGGGCCTCAACTAAGTGATCGGTCAACGCTTGTCCTTTAATTGCTCTTTGTGAAACAAATTTAAGGTCAAATTCAGTTAACATCATAACCCACTTAGCGAGACGTCCTGATAAATCAGTTTTAGAGAAAAGATGCTTCAACGGATCAAACTTAACCATGACGTGGACCTCTGAATTTAAAAGATAATGTCTCAATTTCTGAGTCGCAAACACCACGGCCAAGCATTGTCTTTCTATCACAGAATATCGGGTCTCATAATCGAGTAAAGTACGACTTATGTAATACACCGGACACTCCTTACCATCTTTATCATGTTGTGCTAACAATGCTGCGAGAGCATGAGAAGAAGCAGCTGTATACAGGATAAAGGGTTTAGAAGGTTCGGCAGGTTGAAGAATAGGAGGACTAGCCAAATACACTTTTAAATCTTCAAATGCTTGCTGACAATCCTCATTCCACTGAAAAGTGATATCCTTTTTAAGAAGTTGAGTAAAAGGAAAGGTACGATCCGCAAGTTGAGACACAAACCTACGAATAGCTTGAATCTTTCCTTGTAAGCTTTTAAGTTGAGATACATTTCGAGGAGGTGGCATGTTAACAATAGCATCTATTTTCTTAGTATCCACCTCAATCCCACGATGCGAAACTATAAATCCTAATAGTTTTCCACTATCCACACCAAAAACACATTTTCGGGGATTCAAGCGCATGTGATATTTACGAATTCTTTCAAAAATTTGTCGAAGGATTTTAACATGATCCATGCGAAGAAAAGATTTGGCCAGAATATCATCAACATAATCCTCTAAAATCTTATGCATATAATCATGAAAGATAAGGGTCATCACTCGTTGATAAGTTGCACCGGCATTTTTAAGTCCAAAAGGCATCATTATCCAACAAAACGTACCCCAAGGAGTGGTCAAAGCGGTTTTGAATTGATCTTGAGGGTTAATGAAAATTTGATTGTAGCCTGAAAAACCATCCATGAAGGATAAGAGGGCATGTCCTACCGTAGAATCAACTATCATGTCAATGTTTGGAAGAGGGAAATCATCTTTTAAAGAAGCCTTATTTAGATCCCGAAAGTCGGTACACATTCTTATTTTGTTATCTGGTTTAGCCACAGTGACAATGTTTGAAATCCATGGGGAATAGTCAATAGGGCGGATAAATCCAGCCTCCAATAATTTTTCAATCTCAGCTTTAACAAGCAGAGCTATCTTAGGATTCATTTTTCGAATATTTTGTTTCACGGGCTTAGCATCAGGAACTAAGACAATATTATGAGTAACGATCTTAGGATCTATACCAGGCATGTCAGAATATGCCCAAGCAAAGATCTCAGGGAATTCATGCAATAGTTCTTCATATTGTTTCTGTTCCTCTTCATCCAAACATTTTCCAATTTTAATGACTTTCTCTTTATTGCAAGGATCCATCTTAACATCAGTGGTGTCACTTATGAGGAGATTACTTTGTTGAGGAGTATCCTTTAACTGAGGGAATTCTTTCACAATCTCATCATTATCAATCTCTTTTCCAAAATAGGCTTCAGTGTTCAAACAATAAGGGAGTCCCCTATTGTGATGATAACGAGGAAGAGTGTCATAGGCTCCCAAGAACTCAGCTAAAGCATCGTCGGTAGGGAAGATATCTAGAGCACAATCACCCGAAGAATCCTCATCAATATACTCAGGGTGTTGTATTGATAAAGATGTAGAGATAGCATTAACACTAATGCATGGTCTTTTAGAGGCTTTAGTACGTCTGCAGGGATTATAACCAAGTCCAAAGGCATAATGTTGAAAATTAGTCTCTAGGGGAACTCTAATCCCTTGTTCATTAGCACCACAACCTTTTCCATGATACCCATGCTTAGCAAAAATGCGAAAACCACGACCATAGCGATCAGCCATTTCAGGAAGAGAAGGTGGTTTTTCATAAGACAAAGAATCAAACTCTTCATAGTTATAGATGTGAGAAGAGGAAGTTTGAGAAGCGGTCACAAAATTATTACTCATAGCTTCAGGCAGGGTTGATTGTTTTTTAGTTTCTTCTTTCTTTTCAACTTTGTGATTTTCAGCTTCTTCCTTCTTTTCAACTTTAAGTTCTCTAGAAGGAATCTTATATTCACCCACAAAGGTAGGATTAAAATCAAGAGATCCCCAATCATCTTCTGTGAGAACCTTCTCAGGATCAAAATCCTTTTTATGTGTAGTTTCAAGTCGAGAAGGATTTTCTTCAGGAGATCCGAATTCATCCAAAGGATTTTGATCATCGGAAAGCGAAGACTCATCGATAGGTTTCTTGTTTAAAGAGTCATCACTAGACGAGGATGACTTAGAAGAATCTCCTCTGGAATTAGATGTTTGTAGACAAGCTTGAAAATTAGTATCTCCCATCAAAGTATATGTCTTATTGTTATAAATGAATTTAACTTGTCTATGCAATGTAGAGGGGACAGCTTGCATGCTGTGAATCCAAGGCCTCCCTAATAACAAGTTGTATGTTAAATTTCCTGGCATAACATGGATAGGAGTAGGCAAAGTAACAGGTCCTACTGTGAGAGGTAAGGTGATGATACCCAATGAAGTCTTAGCCACATTATCAAAGCTATGAATGGAACGAGAGTCAGGCTCCATAAGAGATGTATCCACATTCATCTTATGCAATAGATTGATGCTACATACATTAAGGCCAGAGCCATTATCTACTAGTGTTCGTCTTATAGCAGTGTCTTTCATGACAACCACAATCATCAAGGGATCATATTGTTGTTGGACTTCACCAGTAGGCAACTCATCTTGCGTAAACACAATTTGAGGTTTAGGATTCATCACGGAGTTAACAAAAGATGCTATATTACTAGATGTATTCGGTGGAGGAACATTCAAATCTTTCAAGGCATCTTGTAACATTCCATGATAAGCGGAAGAAGTTTGAATCAAATCCCAAAGGGATATCTTAGTAGGGGTAGCTTTGAGTTGTTCTATGAGATCATATTCCTTACCCATAACTTGCGAAATACGGGGAGCTTGAGGGAGAATTGGTTGAGGATTAGGAAGAGAGACTGGAATAACAGGAGGAGGATTAGGTTGCCTATTATTTCTGGTATGATAGGTATGGGCAACCGCATGATAACTCTCTCTAGTTATTTGCTTAGCATAATTGTAAGGACTTATAGGTTTTCTTCCTTGTACGGTGATGATTGGTTTATTCGGAGTACAAAAGGAATCATGATCATACCTCCCTTGGACAGTAAGGAGAGGAGTCTTAGGAATTTGAAAGGTGGGAGAAGGATAAGCACCTTGGACTTCAAAGAGAGGTTTGTTATATTCATTCAAATTTATCATGTTAACCAATTTAGAGGTCTTGTTTTTGTTTAAAGGTTTCGACAAAGCCACAAAGTCATCAAGAGCATCATCCAACAAAGCATGATCATATCGATTAAAAGGTTTGTCTTTTGATTCAAAAGGAGACATCTCCTCATAGAGGGGATTTTTGAAAACAATCATGTTACTAGATTCAGGGGAAGAGTGGATAGGAATGTATCCTTGAGAGGAATCATTCGACTTATCTTTCTCATCACACCTAAATGGCATAGTAACAAGGTTTATGAGTTTTTGGTAAAATGAAGGTTTAGCATCCTTAGGGTTTAAAAACTCATCTAAAGCTTCATCTAATTCATCTTGGCTATACTCATAATAATCATCAAATGCATGAACATTTTGCAAATAAAAATCTGACATTTTGAAAAGATTGCATAAAATTTAAACACACAATGCAAAGAAACACAAGTTCTCTCTCTTTTTTTTTTTTTTTTTCTTTTTCTCTTTTAATGAAATGAAATGAAAACACACTAAATCTAGATCTAGATCTAACACATGCAATGCAAGAGGAAGCAATGATAGGTTCACGTCGGGTTCACCAAAATGTGTAGGGGAAAAAAGCGAGACTAGGTTAATCATGCCCTAATCCTACCTTTTGACACACATTACGGAATACGAAAGAGCCTAGAGATATCGCACAATTGGCTACTTCTTTTGGTGAAAGAGAGAGCCACGGGATATCTATTAGGATTTCTATTCCCTTGTTGAAATTGTAAGATCAAGTAATGCAAGTTCAAACCCTAATCTCAAAATGCAAGTATGAACTAATAACAAGATTGCAGAATTGAGATTAAACAATGAACAGCTGTAAGTGTAAGGATAAAATAAGAATGCAGATATGTACCTGGAGTCGAAATCGGACTGAAAATGTTCGGGACGGGGGCGCGGGCGCCACTGTCCTGAAAACTGCACCGGAAACCACTGTTCTGCACCCTGAAACACTATCGGAAAGTTGTCGGAAAGCTGTCTGTCCGGAGGACCAGGGCGCCCAGCGCCTTTGTCCTAGGGACCAGGGCGCCCAGCGCCCCTGTCCTGGCAGGACCAGGGCGCCCAGCGCCCCTGTCCCGGTCTTCTGAGCTGCAATTTCACACAGGGTTCTGCCTCAGCCTTCTCTCTCCGGATCTGTGTCCCGCGGCGTCGTCCGAATCCCGAAACCTGCAATAATATCTGAAAAGGGGGAGGGGCGGCTATATAGGGTTTTGCCTTAGTCAAACCCCCGCTTCGGTGATTTCCACCTCCACGAATAGCCAAGTTGTTTTGTAAAATGTATTGTGTGTGCAGACCTAGTGTGTGTGCAAGGTCCAAAATGCAAGAAAGCAAACTAGAGCAACCTAGAAAGTAAACCCTAATTGCTTGTAAATGATAATGTAAATGCTCTAAATCAAGATGCAATGTGATCTAAAGCATGAATAAATGATGTATCAAATCTTATGCAAAGACATGAAAACAATACGAAATCATACCCAACCCTCAAGGGAGGAGTACAAGCCAATCTTCAGTCGGTAATCTCCTATTGTTCTTCAATGTCTTCCAAGCCCTAAGTGGATGAATGAATTTGATAGATGCTTGATAAAATGATGTTGAGTGTTGTTGAAGTCCTCAAAGATCTGCTCTTTCGCTGCATATGAAGTTCCTGGAAACAAAAATCCGATCCCTTCAAATGAGAAAAGAGAGCTCTTATGTATGAAACCCTAGGTCGTAAATTCGTATTTTGGCCGACCTAGAGATTGAATATCCTGCCAATTTCTTGGGGTTAAGCTTTATTTTATGATTGGATCGTGCTCCCAAAATTTCGGGAAAAATGTCCGGGACCATGTTGCACGGGCGCCATGGTCCCGACAACTTTTCACCAAATTTTCAGGGCCGTCGGATATGATGATTTTAGAGAGAATCCCAAAGTTACAGGTGATTTTGAGATGTTTAGACCCCGAAACCAAGCCCCCAAGTTCGAAATAGGACTTAATTAGGGTTTTTGATTAAGTGGTGTATTGGAAGAATAAAATGCGAAGGGCACGCTTTAGTGAAAGGGCCCAACTTTATGATGTAGAAAATGATGAAATAGGGCCTTAGACCTAATTAATTTGATTAATTAAGTGCTTAAGGAGGAATGCAATGCAGAATGCAAAATGCACTAAGGCGGGTGCTAAACTAGGTGCGAAATTATACCACCCTAGCAAGTGCGTACAATTTACGACGCTACAATGTTATATATGAAATTTTAATTTTTAATATTATATTATATTAAATTTTTATATTTTTTTGGGGGGCGGGATGAAAACAAGTGTAAAGACGTAATATATTTAATATATTTAAATCATATAAAATCAATACTTTAAATTTATTTAATGTAATCACATAAATAATAATTAATATATTAGATTATTTATATATTTTTTCCAACTTAAATTTATTACTTTACCAATGGAATTTGATGGGATGGGTGGTGCCTCTGGAACTTGCAATAAAAGAAGTGTAAAGAAGCAATTCTTAGGAGATCAAGTAGGAAGCTCCCTAGCCTCGTCCCAGGTGTTGGAAATAAGCCACACCCGGACTGACGATGGACTGTTCCAAGAGGGGCCAGTAGCTCAGTGGTAGAGAAATCCAACAACGTATGGAAACTCTTGGGTTCGAGTCCTAGCTGGTCCATGTCTCAACATGGTATCAGAGCTAGGTCCAGGCTAGGAGCCCCAGGCATATGAGAAGTATGGCTTAAGGGGGGGTGTTGGTGCGAGAAATAAGCCACACGCGGGCCAACGATAGATTGGTCCAAGAGGGGCCAATAGATCAATGGTAGAGCACTCCAGCAGTGCATGGAAGGTCCTAGGTTCAAGTCCTAGCTAGTCCATGTCTCAACATGCAACAACAAGAAGAGTTGTAGTGCTTTGAGTTTACTTTCTAAACTACGATTTTTTTTTTGAAAATGGTGGAGATTAAAGGTTCCAAAAAGGGAGAGCACAAAAAATGGTGTTGTTTTTTAGAAAAAAATAACATAGCACTTGGTGTGCTCACCCTAAAATGTCAACTTTTTTTTGGAATTTTTAAAATCACTCTAGTGAGAAATTAGCTAACACAATGTAGTTTCACATCTATGTGTCTTCTTAATCTATTTCTTTTATTTATTTCATTGCATCGACTTAATTATCATTAAGGCTACGTGGCCTAGTAAAGGTAGCAATCTTATGGCAGTAGCATGAGAAGATTTCTTCAGTACTTGGAAATGTTGTTTGAATCTTATTTCAGTTCTATTTAATGTTTTCAGATTGCATATGTATTTCCAGAAACTTGAGAGTCTAGCATAAAACAAAAAGTAAAAAAAAAGATTTATGAATTTGGTTCAGGGAGTTATTTATATTGTTTCTATAAGTTTGTTGTGATTTACAATCATGTAATTAATCAATAATTCTAGAGTGTCTGTAGTTAGTGTGTTTCACTTACAGAATTTCTTTCTTATATATTTTTTTAATCTAAATAAATTATTACATCAATTTGTATTTCAATAAGGTATTCTATTAAATGGATTATATATATATATATATAGAATTAGGAGATCAATAAAATTTAAGTAGTGCTTGATTTAACATATTATCAAATTTATTTATTTTTCATTTGCTAAAATAAATTATGAGGATGTTACTTGTAAACATAGGACCTTTAGTATGTATGAAAAAGGATTTTTTTATTCAATGTTTTTTTCTTGGATTGAATTTCTAGAGTTTTCTTTGCCTTGTTGAACTTTTTTAAAGAGTTAGCCTCGTACATTAGTAAAGTCCTCTTTTCTTCAATTTGACAAATCCTATTTATTGTGTCTCCAAAGATGGGTCAATGTGGAAGATGATTTCTAAAAATATATTAAGCATTTCATTAGCATTAAACTTAATAATAATCATCATGAACAATTATTTTTCTATATCAACCTTCCTAATATATATTTCTTATCTAAATCTATCAATCACAAAGTTATAGATTAGCAACTCATTGGCAAAGATATGTTAATTTATGATATTCTCACTAAATTATCTTCTATGAACGTTACTTAAATAATATTGAATATGGTTTGCCTTAATAATATTGATGTAATGCAACTAGTAAATGGACAAATTTTCACATTAATAATACTTCCACTAACCAAATCACAACCTCAAATCTTGGCTGATCCTAAACTCAATCCTATGGACACTACATTTCTACCTCAACTAACTTAAGACAACAAATATAATCCAATTTCATGGTATCATTACCATTATCCAATTCCATGATATCCTAAATCTCTTTCAGCTTGTCCTCAAGACCCTTTTTCCTATAAAAATGCTCCTAAAAGAAATTTTGTTCTATCCTTTAACTTTCTATTGAAGGAAATTAAATTTTTAAACCATGTGGAACAATGGTGTGCCATTAAATGGGCTCTTCCACCATTATTATTTCATTTATAAAGGGATAAGGGTGTTTTCTAGAGTTATCATCCCAAGAAAATAGAATTTCATTATGATCAGAGTCCCTCATTTGGAGAGCCTTCAAAGAAAGGTTATCATAGATATCCCAAATATTGAAAATAAAAAACCGATCTATCTTGACTTGGATCAGATGATTATCTTGGCATCTATTAGACCATGTATACATAGATCCTTCAAGGTTGACATCTTCTAAACTCGTAACAATAATAAAATCATCTATCTCTTTAAGTTTCTTAGAATTGAACATAGGAGTGTTAAAGTTACCCCAAAGCATCCAAATATCTTGAGGCCATTTATTAGCAAGATTAGGTAAGGAGTTCCAAAGCTCCGCTCTTATAGATTTAACATTAGGGACATATATATTAAACATATTCCACTCTTGATTAGTGATAAGATCTTTCATATGAATAGAAAAAATATTATTTGAAACATTATTAGTGTTTCCAATAAACCTAGTAGGATTCTATAAGGTTGTCAAACCTCTAAAACCACCTTCAACAACACTTATTGAAAATTCAACAGTAGGCCAAATTGATTTAACTATATTCATGAAATAAACTGTCTTAATTTGTATTTGTTGAAGTAACAGAATATCATCTTTATGCTTCAACAAAGTGCATTTTTAAATATGATGCTTGATGGGCTATCCAACCCCCTAATATTTCAAGAAGGGATTTTCATGGAGATAACATAGCAACACTGCTCTACCTAGAGCAGAAATGGGATCCCAACTAATACACCCCAACTTATCTATTTTTCCTTTTGTGTTTTGAGAGGCCTTCCAAATTTCTTTTCTTTCTATTTGTTATTTCATTTTGTGTCTCCATGTTCCTTATTTCTATTTGTGAAGGATGCCCTGGTTTCTCTTTAGCACTAACATCTGGTTTCTTTTTATTTTTATGTTTTTTAGGCAAAAGTAAGTCCATTTGAAACCTTTGAATCCTCTTCATCGAAAACATATTTTTTTTTAGTCTGAGGGGGAGTAGAATCAAACCCCAAAAGAGCTAGATTTTCCTTGAGGCTTTTAATCCCCACCATTTGATTTATCTTACTCTTCTAACATAAATCACTATCTTTTGAATAAAGAGATGTTTTAGGTGGGACATTATACAACAACTTCTTAGGGATATTTTCCTTTCCCACTTCTAACATATACTATTTCTTTTATTCCAACATCCCTTTCTCTGATTTGTTAGTATTTACATGAATATTTGCCTTTATGACTTACTTTCCCAATGAATCATACAAATCAACCACCTCCTCATTTGGTTCAAATTACTAGCATGTAGTTTTGGATTATTTTCAAACATTTCCTAGGGGATTTGCGACTTACTCCCACCAATAGGAAATTATACATCAATTTATTTCTCCCGTTAAGAGAAAAACCAACACCAGAACCACATTTGGGAGTAACATCTCTTTGATGAACTTCATTCTATTTCTATAATTTTTTATTCAATACTTCATCTCTATCCATATTCCCATTATCAATTTAAGGAGGACCATCATCCTTCAAAGGGGGATTTTTCTTGGGGCACTGGACTTTACAATATAATCTTAGGTGACCATATTTTCTAGAGTTTGAGTAGAAGGCTTGAGCTTCTCATGTTAAATGATCTCAAGCCAACAATCCATCCTTGATTTCAATGAGATCTAGTTAGGAAGAACCATGTTAACCAATACATTAACACATAATCTATTAAATAGCAGCCTTGATTTTTGTTGTGTGGTTCTATCCATTTCTAAGAGATGACAAAAATTGTTAATAATACCCCCTAAAACCCCAAAATTATAGAAATATAATGAGAGAGAAATGAGGGGCTATAGAAACTAGATCCATAGTAGGATTAAAGACAAGTTTCCATTTGCATTGAGACAAAAAGTTACGAGAACTCCCAAAAGACCACGGGCCTAAAATTATGACTTTTGTCAGATCTTATTTAAAAAAAAATCTAAAAAGGAATAGAGCATGAGCCATAGACGATATCCTATGCTAGCATTTAATGGCCAAGTAGAGTCAACCCACTTCCTAACTTGGTTAATACTAGGATAGAAAGCAAGGAACTTATCGACTAACAGTAGCTACATCTCAGCAATAACAACAATCAATGTTCTGTTAGGGATAGCCATTTCAAACCCCTGAACCTTATAGGAAGGTTCAAGCATATCCAAATAAAAAACTGCACCCATTATGACTTCTTCCAACAAAGCAGAAAAGTTCCTCCTTGGAAAACAATGAATCCAGGGAGTATAGTGAACAGGACAAAGCTATCCCTTGATTATTGCTATTATAAACACTTTTACCCTTTCAATGAATATCATCTCTATAAGGGGAGGCCTGTAACCCCCCTCCCCCCTGAAAAATACATTATAGAATAGAAACTAATAAGCGATAAACCACGAGAAGAACCCTAAACCCTAGCAATCATGTACAAAATGTTCAGTTATATGTTCCAATGTTGCATACTCATATTAATTTTTAATTAAGATAAAACGGGTTTTACAGAGACCCAAAACCCAAATCCAAAAATAGAATAATTAACAAGTAGCAAAACAGAGAAGAACCAATAGCCAAATGGCAATAGAAACAAGGGATACACCCCACATATCTTGATAAAATAGACAGAGAAACCTAAGAAAAACTACCAAAAAACTAACTGAGAGCTTCCATAAGCTCAAAAAAAAAATTGAATTATACTTTTGTTTATTTCTTTGAGCTCCTCCATGATGAATGTCATGAAACTTTTCTCCTGGCTCCTACTCCTAGTCCTAGTAGAAGGTTCAGTAGACACCTGCACTTACACCCCCTATGGATTTATATCCAAATTTTTCTTTTTAGACTTGGCATTTTGTGGCGACATACTGCTAAGCAATTGGGCATTCTGAACAATAATTTTCTCTTTCATATTTTGAGGCCTTCAACATAGTTGTTCTCATAGCCTCTTTAATAATCTCCACCAAACCTCTAATATTTCCCTTTAGTTCATCAATACCCTTCTCTAGATTTTTTATTCTAGATTCATGCTTTGTTTTCATGACCTTCACATCCTGAGTTATTTTCTGAGTTATTTTCAGCAACTTGTGAGTTTTATCCGGCAACGAGTTCTCAGTAAAGGTGTTGATAATATATTTTATGCCATGTTTGATGAAAATGATTTTTCTAATCACCCAGTGGAAGAGCTTCTCCTGAATAGTGGTCGAGTTAGCCAGAACCACATCAATATCGGCCACATCTTTTTGTCTCCACTGCTTTCCCCCACCTTTATCTTTTTAGATCTATTATGGCCCAACACTTGGGATTTGGAAAGAGTGGTTTTAAAAATTTTAGAAGCAAGTTTGGGGTGGTATTTACTATTTTTGTTATTGTTAGTGATAGGAGTGGCCTTCTTGGGGGTCCCTCTTCCACCAAGGGTGAATGTACATACTCATATTA